>NW_026067940.1:8607474-8638260 GCF_014885135.2 Alexandromys fortis | reverse complement strand
GCCTTCTTGTGGCTAAGAAATCTCCAGCAAGGCTAAAAAGTGGAAAGAAAAAAAAAAGAGATGATGGAATTACTTTCACGTTCCTCCCTTAACTGGCTTTGCAGTACAAGAAATATATGGTCTGAGATTTAAAAGCAAGTGTTTCTGGAAGACAGGAAACCAAGCTAACAGGAGTTCTTGCTTTGGTGAATCACTACATCAGTAACTAGCGTTGAACCTAAATGAAAACGAGTAGATCATTTCCTTCCTAGAATAGCATCTTGTGTAATTGACATCTTTCCCTCCATCTACAGCCAGCCTTCTGTTCATTTCTTCCTATCTTATCTCCTTGGAGCAGCTGGGAAATATTTGAACTCTTCCTATTTCCTTCTGAGATATTTTCCCCTATGCGACTACTTATTGTGCTGATATGAGCTCCTGAGTGACTCTAAACCACTGACATTAAAGGAGGAATGTGTTCTGGGCTGATCCCAATGGGAGGCCTGCGCAAGGACAGACCAGTGATCACAGCCTGCTCCTGTGCTCATCCACCTCCTCAGGCAGATTCTCAGGGTGGGTTACAATGAGCCTGGCCATCCCACGGGCAAATCAGAGCAGCTTTGACTGCCAGTGTCTTCTTTGTCATGAATCAATGTTATTGAAGTCAAATGTTTTGGTGGAATTTACTCCACATTCTCATAAGCAATGTACATATCTCTGTGTTGTACTGAAAAGGTAAACACTATGGGGGTCTTTGCATCATTTGTAAATTATGTATTTGGAGTTTCATTTTCTCAGCAAATTAAGCCTTTCTATTACATAAAAGGCTGCATGCAAGAATCAGTAAGATTAGTAAGACGAAAAGGCACCTGGCATCCTGACATTTTGACAGTTCTGGTGGAAGAAATTTAGCTAACAAATAGAGGAAAACAATAATCATTGTGAGGAAAAACTCAAACTATTTCGCTTTATTTTTTTCTATTCTCCAAAATGTAAGGATCTGGGTGCGAGCTCTCTGCCCAGGTTAGGAATTCACTCACCAATGATTGAGGCCAAAGAGAGAGAGA
The DNA here is from genome assembly GCF_014885135.2 of Alexandromys fortis. Classification (NCBI taxonomy): domain Eukaryota; kingdom Metazoa; phylum Chordata; class Mammalia; order Rodentia; family Cricetidae; genus Alexandromys; species Alexandromys fortis. Next base: position 8,637,214 of record NW_026067940.1, on the reverse strand, counting down.
GAGAGAGAGAGAGAGAGAGAGAGAGAGAGAGAGAGAGAGAGAGAGAGAGAGGAAAGAGAGAGAGAGAAGAAAACAAGGAAGAAAAAAAGGAAGAAAGGACATCTATAGACAAAACGATATCTGCTTCCTTCATGGCTATCATTCAGATCATTGAACTGCTTCAAAGGAGACCTGGATAATAAAATGCTCATTTGAAAATGTCATTGTCACAGATTCAAAGACACCTTTCACCTTTATATTGCACTTAGCATCTAGCTTGTATCAACTTTAGTTTTTTTTTCTTTTTTCAAATATATTTTAGATTGTCTTTTTGTGTTTTAGACCATATTTCTGCTTACCAATAACAGTAAGATAAGAAACTCTAATATAACTACTTGCTTAGTCTTTATAATTTTTGCCTTGAAATGTTCAGACAATTTAAGACTCAATTTTAGAACATCCATGTGCAAATTAGTTGTGTGCCTACTATGCATCTTTTTGTGAGTAGTACTTTTAATCTAAACTGACAGTGTACAGCAGTTTTATAGTGGCATGTAGCCCATTTTCCCATTAATATGAATGTAATAAACCTAACATTTATTTTCTATTTGATTCGTTTTGTGTGTGTGTGTGTGTGTGTGTGTGTGCGTGTGTGTTACCTTGTTGCTTCCTTTCTTTCTACTTTGGGGTAGCATTGTTTTTTAATTTCTCTCCTGGCTTTTTGTTCTACCACCTGACTTTATTTTCTTTAGTGGTTGCTCTACAGAGTATACTATGAACCTTGTAGTTTTTATAAAGTACTTAGCATTGATACACTTCATGTAAACTATAGAAATCTTGCAACAGTATGTTAATAAATCTTAAAACTCTGTCCTTTGCACTACATTCATATGTTCATATCTATATTCGTGTATATGGTATTGACACACTGTGAGGTTTTGCTTTAACAATATAATTTATTTTTTAAAAATATTATATTTGTGTAAACATTTTTTAAGTAAGAACGTGTTTGACTTATGATTCCAGAGAGATAGTCTATCAGGGTGCAGACAGCATGGCACAGGGACAGAGCAGGAAGCTGGCAGATCATACTTACATCCATACACAGGAAGCAAATGTGTGCGTGTGTCAGGGGGCTTGGGGAGAGGTTACCTTCAGAGACCTCCTCCTACAAGCCCCTACCTCCTAAAAACCCAACAACTTCCCAAACGGTATCAACAACTGGAAACCAAATTTTCTAGTACATGCGCTTATAGGGCACATTTCTCATTCAAGCACCACAGAAGTCTTATTTGTTAGATAACATCATGGCTACCCTTGATTTTTTTGTTTATTGTTTCTCATTAATTAATTTGTCTTTTGCTTGTTCATTTATTTTGTTTTTTTCTTAGGAGCATCTATTTACTATGACACAAATAAGGAAACCTTAAAGTTAAAGTATAAAGATTGCAGCATTGTCCAAAGAATGTCTTCTTTTTTATACAACATACGACCTGACAATAAAAAACAAACCATTTTTCCCTTTCTAGTAAAACAATGGCATGACTTATTAAAATAAGTCTGGCTACAGCCCAACTAAAATTACCTGTTCCCCATTCAGAAAACTTTATTATAATTTAGTGTATCTTTACTAGCAAAATATTTAACCCTTAAGATGTCAGCTATTTATAGCAATTCTAATATCAACATCAAAGTGGAAAATAGTTTTTTTTTAAAAAATGGCCCAGAAGCCATTCTAGATTGTGTAACCACACATCCCATAGCCCAGAAGCCATTCTAGATTGTGGAACCACACATCCCATAGAGAAGGGATTTAAGCTCATGCTGTTCCGTTTCCATTTCCAGCGGTCTTCACTGCTCTTGGAAATCCAAGCTTTACCATCACACTCTATTTTTCTTCCAAGTGAGACACTTTCGTGAGTATTTCCTGCCATGAAAGGCACTTGAAATAAATCATCTTTCTTCTTGACCTAAAAATGTCTTTGTTTTCTATTTTTGTCATAACTTTTATAGATATAGGATTTTTTTTTTAGCAATGTGAAGGTATCACTCCATTTTCTTCTGGTCTTAGTTGCTTCTGGTGAGAACTTGACCATCATTCATTATGACCCTTTATGCAATGTGTAATATCTGCACTGGTTGCCTAGGAAACTTTCCTATTACTGTGATAAAATACCATGAACAAGGCAGTTTATAAAAGAAAATAATAATTTAATTGGGCTTGTGTTTCTAGAGGGCTAGAGTCCATGATGGTGGCCCAAAGGCATATCAAAAGGAACAGCTGAGAGCTCACATTTCCAAACATAAGTGGGAAGCAGTGAGAATTGATTCTAATGGTGCAAATCTTCTAAAACTTTCAAGCCCACCCCTAGTTACATACTGCCTCCATCAATACTATACCTCTTAATCTTCCCCAAAAATTTACCATCTGGGGACCACTTATACAATTGCATGAAACTTTGGGGGTAAATCTCATTCAAACCATCATGCAAGATTTAGAGGGTTTTCTTCTAATTCCTAGGTGTCACCAAACTCCCTACAATGTGCCTTCATGGATTTCGTTTAGTGAGGATTATGTTGCTATGGTCTTTTTATTGGCCCTTTACATCTTTTGGACTCGCTGCCATTTTGATGTGGCTACCAGACCTATCCCTTTGGTGATTCCTATCAGATTCTTGTTGAAATTGAGCACAGGTCAGTGGTGACTTTGTGTTGCTACAGTCTGATATTCCTGTTGTGGCTTGGATCAGTTTAGTCTCAATGGCCATGAAAACACAAAAGCCCCATCAAGTTTCACTTGTCAAAAGGGACCAATGAATTTTGGAATGCTACCCTATGTAGTTTGTTTATATTAAATCTGACAGATGTCCTTTTGAGAAAATTCCTTTCCTTTCCTCCACTCCATGAAGCAGTGCTGCTAGCTGATTTGTGTCCTCAGATCACGGCCTGTACCTAGCTCACTGATGGCACAGCCAAGATGGAATACTGGCTTACAAACCTTACTGGTTTCTGAGTCTTTTAACGTCTGCACCTGCTATGTATGGTCAAAATGTCTCAGTGTTCTTTTCAGTGGGCAGTTCTTCCTGTTGGTGAGATCGCCCATAATTTTTCCTGGGTCTTGTGTTCTTACCTAGCTACTTGGCTCTGCTACTTAACTCTGCTGTTTTCTACAGTAAAGTGCAAACTGGATAATCATAGCAAGTGCTCTTTGAACACACAAACTGTGGAAACATCCCCACTCACTGATGTGTGATGGTAATACATGTCTATGCTCACAGTAGGAGTCTGACTAAAATTGTGGCCCTTGAAACTAATTTTAATCATACAGTTGGCCTTCTAAATGATGTATTTTCTGATAGATTCTGTTCATTGCAATTGACAATGTGTTAATTACAAGGAACCTGGTAGCTCTCCACACTCCTGTCCATCTGCAGATATCTGATATTTTTACCCATGCATTACAACACATCCCTGAAAATTCAATCCTATTTTACACCTGATTCTCCTGGTTCATATAACATAATAAAAGAGTTTTGTCTCTGCGTGCAACTGACCGCCCCCTCCCCTGCAAGGAAACATCTTGTGACTTTGTCTTGAATTATTATTGAGATGGACATTAAGAGAAGAAATTAAATTGACTTCTTTTGAAAACTCAGAACTTTCTCTTGATCATTATTTGGCATAAAGACACTGTTATTCCTCAGTGACAAACCTAGACTATCTGGATTAGTCTGCCTTTGAGTAGCAACACAAACAATAATGATCCCTTGGATGACCAATCCTGACTCCACCCATTAGAGATCTGCTCAGAACAAATTAGACAACAAAGAGTTTCTGTAAATTTTATAAATATCCTTGCCTCTTTCATGCTTGAACTTCCTGAAGTAAAAAGTCTAGGTTTAAGAAGAAGAAAATTGAGAGAATAGACGGCATTACAGAAAAAGACATATGACACATTTGTGTTTCAGTGGTGCAGAAGTATTTATGACACTGAATGCTGGGACGACTCAGATACAAGAAGAGATACAGGAGCAAGAACTTGATCTGCTCAGGCTTTAGACTTTGCCTGGAGAGCATTTTTCCATAGAAGTTCCTGACTTTGTTCCTCTAAGACGACATGAGCTCTTCAAGATATCTGACTGCTTGGTCTACTGCTCCTTAAACACAACTTCTCTGTAACCACAATTTGTCCTTATGCCCCTCAAAATCACTACAAAGTCTATCTGAAGAAAGGATATCTCCTCTCCTTCCTCCAGACTCATAGTCTGAACAACTACTGCATTCTCAGTCGTTAAGTCACAAGACAGCAATTGTTGGACTACCTGGACCACATCCTGCAAGGCAGTCTAATAATGCTCTTCAATGGACATATTCTGTTCCCTTAGAGAACCCTTCCTAATACACAAGCTAAAACTAAGCTATGAAAAGCACTGATATTTATGGGGCTGTTTAATACCAAAGCAGTGTTTAGCTTGAGTTACCTGATGTAGGAGTGTACAAACTTTCACTTTAGAAGGCTTAGGTAATATATGTGAGAGTACTCTAAATATAAAACACCATTGTTGTTTTAAATTGGAAGAAATGGATGTGGGAAACCATTAATTTTTTGTTTTTTAAAGGTTGTTCATTCCATACCTTGATGACTCATAATAATGACAATGAAATTGCTCCCCACACATTAAGGAAATCTCATTCAAGATCCCTTGTTTTCACCTCCGTATAATATTCTCTCTTCATCCCTTTCTTATATCATATGGGGAAAAATTTAAGTGACCACGATGGGGAAAGACTTTTTAGGAGAACAGCAGGATACAGGTGATATAAAGTGGGAAGTGGGATAACAGAGAAGCCTCCAGCTGGAAAGAAAGAAGGAAGTCAATACAGATTAAGAGGATGGGCGAGGAGCAAATAACACTAAGGGTGTTTGATAGTCTCAGTGAAGGGTATGATTTAATGTTTATCTAAAATTATGCATAATAAATATAGTGATACATTCTGCACACTTATTATATATGCAACACACATTAATATATAATAGACCATATATATTTATATATATATATAAATTATGCGTGTATTAAAGGAAGTTATGCCTCTTGGGATGACATTGCTCCAAATCAGAACCATGGACTAACAAGATCCCAGGACATAGCACAAGAAAACTCCTCAAATGGTCACTCAGGGTAGTCCAAGTGACTACCAAAATAATATAGATTATCAATTTAGTACTTGCATGCCTCTCAGGGGTTGAAGAAGTTGTCCATACACTTAGGACAGTGGTCTCAGATGATTTGAGATAGATATGACCTGAAATCCTCTTTCCTGTGGTCTAGCTGTCATGATTCCAAAATATACTATACAAGCTCCCAAGTGGGGGGAACAATTGAATAGTCCCACTCAGCCACAATACCTTTGAACCACAACAACCACAACCATGGCAAGACATTGTGCAAATAGGCAGTAAGCAACAAATATCAAAGGCAACCAAGAGCTACCCAATTGGAATTAATATCCACTCAACAGGAGGGAAATCATGCCTTGCACTGCAAACCTGGCTATCTTGGGGATAATGAGGTCATGAGAGTTAGAAAAGAATCTACTACTGCCACCTTAGTAGACCAGAATAATTCCCTACTAGATTCCAAACCTTATCCTTTAAACCCACAGACAAGGGTAGCTCCCACCCATCATCAAAGGTGCATCAAATGAAAACCATCACAACTGGACACAATGCAGAGACAAATGAATTGTGGGGAACTCAGGCCCAAGAGACACAACTACATCACAGCTCCTGCGTGGTTGACTCAGGGAAAATTGCCAAGGAGGAAACAGAAAGATTATAAGAGCGAGGGTACCAGAAAGTCTGTTGTAAAACATTTTGTCCTAGAAGCAAGGCCAGAACAGTGGTGATGCCCATGGGCATGTTAATGTGGAAGGAGGACAATTTCACACGGTCCCACCCTGAGACAAAAAACTATGGACAGCTAATGACTGCTGGGAGAGTTAGCCTTTCCCTGAGAGGAATCCCCTCATTGGTGTCCAGTGCAGAGTGGTCATCCTGGAAACCATAAACACAAGGATGAAATTAACTACAAAAATAAGCTCAGGGGGTTGTATTTACATATATTTGTGCATACACACCCACGTATGGAACAATAATAAAGAAAATGAAGATATCAAAAGGGAGTGAGTCTGTATAGAAGTGTGAGGGAAGGTGGCTAGGAGGAGTTGCAGAGAGGGAAGGGAGAGGAAAAGTGTGGCCATTCTATTCCATTCAAAACATTTTTTAAGTTTCAGCCATTAACAAAATAACTTATATGTGTCTGTTTCTGCTTTAATGCTTTTGTAATCAAAACATTTCATAGCAAATCATATGATATGCACCATTTCTGTATCATACATTACTTATAAAAGAGTCAAAGGCATTAAGAAAATTGAAAACTTGACAGGGCTGGTAAATGAGTAATATGCTGTGGATTCAGTCAGTTCAGTCTTCGCCTTTAATCCTTTTACTCTCCTACTTGGCTAGATGATAGCATGAAAAAGATATATATGATTACCAAAAATAATTTCCCCATGAAGGTATAAAAATTATAAACATTGGGAATAGCTATTTTTTATTAACATTTTTATTTATTATGGTACATTGTGGGAAATTATGAGTTAGATGATATAAAATGAGGATTTCTAAGTATTAGAAAAATAATTAAGATCAAAACTTTTCTTAGGGCTAATCCCAGTAATTAAGATAAAAATTAGTGAATCATCTTGTATAATTTTTTTTAAAACTTAATTACATGAGAGAGAGTGGTGGCACAAACCCTTATTCCAAGCACTTGGGAGGCAGGGGCAGGTGGATTTCTGTGAGTTCAAGGCCAGCCTGGTCTACAAAGCAAGTTCCAGAACAGCCAGATTGTTACACAAAGAAATCCTGTCTCTAAAAACCAAAAAATTAGAAAAATAAAAACTAAATTTCACATGAACCTTTTAAACAAATGTTTGGGAGGCTGAAATTGGCATATATAATAAAAGTTTTTAATTGGTTACTGAGTTAATATACAATGGAATATTATTTGACTGTTAAAAATGGAACTGTTAAATGTTTAAGTAAATAGATGGAACTAGAAAAAAAGACAACTTGAGTGAGGTGAGGCAGGCCCCAAAAGACAAATGTTGCAAGTTTTTCTCTCTTTATCCTTCAATATTTGTGCTACATTCTGAATAACTATCAATGTTTATGATGGGGTGAATCCCCACTAAACCTCCAAGGATTCAGAAGGATCACTATAGCAGGAAAAACCTAACTAATAAGGTCTGAAGGTAGATTAAATAAATTAGCTCACATAAGTTGTTTTATCATTTCCCATTTATTTTTTCTATGCTTTCTTGAAGTTTCCCTTTCAGTGTTCCTCATGGTTCTACCCATCCCACAGTGTTTCCCATTTATGTACCCACACAGGCATAGTCAGCAATTCCATAGGCAGCAACAGTGGCACCAAACATCCATTTCTTAGGACTAACAAGATGGATAAAAGCCTGACAAGGTAGAGACCTTATGTCTCAAAAGGGGTGTGGCTGTGAAATTCCCCAGCAGACACTGGGAGAATTAGGATGGAGCTTGGCCCTCCATGCTAAGCATCAGGATGCTGTATCCCCTGGCACCCAGATGAGAAGGAATTACTTTCTCTGGGGGGCTGGTTTAATGACCCCCAGCTTTTTTCTTGTGTATTTTAGGGGTGAAGGTACAAACAGTTAATTTTCAAGACTAAGACCTTGTGTCAGATAAAAAGTGAAGGTAAGTACAGAATATTGGGAGCTTGTTAGGGTAGAGCAAAGGCCAGTAGATTATAGTCTCCTGAGTTAGCTGTTTAAAAATTCAGGGTTGCCCAGACTTGCTCATCAGTAAGAGCAGACATACTATCTCTCCTGCTGAGTGCCTCCTGCTCAGGGCTCCTTTCTTGTCAATAAGTCCTGTCAATAAGGATAATTGTGTGGGTCCAACTTATGTAGATTTGACTATGAGAACAAATGTTTATGTTGTGAGGAGGCTGCTTGTTCATTTCCTGGCTGCTCAGACTCCAGAAATAATCACACAGAAACTGATTAATTAAATCCCTGCTTGGCCTATTAGCTCTATCTTCTTATTGGCTAGCTCTTACATCTTAATTTAACCCATTTCTATTAATCTATGTATTGCCATGCAGCTGTGACTTACTGGCAGGGTTCCAGCTCGTCTGTTCCCAGCTATAGCTGCATGGCATCTCTCTGACCACACCTACTCTCTCTATCTATCTTATCAGACCTGTATACACTGTGTTAGACCATTGACTGAAAGCAGCTTCTTTATTCATTAACCAGCAAAAGCAACCCGTATACAGAAGGACTTCCCACACAATTTCCCCTTTTTTGTTTAAACAAAAAGGAAGGTTTTTAATTTTAACATAGTAAAATTACATATAACAAAACATATATCAAGTAAGAATTATAGTTACAATATTTATATCTACTTAATCTTTTATTGTAACTAAGGAAAATTAGAACTATCATTATCTATTCTTCAATACCATCAAAGACTCCAGAAGGATATAATGTTACCTAAGTAAACAGGAAATGCATTGTAAGCAACTTCCAAAACTCTAGAATTGACAGAGGCTTCTTAATGCCTAGACAGCCACCCAATGTTCTCCTGTACCATTGGGGCATACATCTTTAGCCTACAGGCCCATAGTATCTGTCAGACTTTTCTATGAAACAGGAAATTTCAGACAGTTTCATCTATATTGGCAGTTTGTCAATCACTTTCTTCTGTGTCCTGCAGAATGTCTTGCAAATTCTTTCATGAAGCAAAAAACCCCAGAGGACCATTTCATTTTAGGCAAGTTAAACAGTCATCTCTCCTTGTGTCCTACATGTCCAGCACACATAGCATAGCATCAAACAGTCCAGGCCAGAGCAGTTTCTTGCCCGAATGGCTAGCAATATCCATAAGGAGCCTCTTTGATTCCCATCTTCCTCTTGAAGCAATTGGTGCTGCCAGGAGCAGATGGGTCTCAATGTCATGAAAAGTCATAAGTACTTAAAACATTTTTAAAAGCCATATTGTGAAGGTCTCTGAAAGATTTGAAGAATACCTAACTAACTGAAATATGTCTCTATATATCTAGAAAATTTAACTAACATGACTATAAGCTTGATTATTACAGATGATTATCTATTAACCTATATTTCTTAATTATATATTACATTTTTAAATGTACAGCACAAAACACAATACCTTAATCAAGAGCAAAATATACATGTATGAAACTGGCCTAAAATTTGAATCAATACACAAAGATCCATATCACTACAAAGCATCTATATCTATAGCATATCCCTCTTTAAATGTAAAGAAACATTTATAAACAATATTTGTGGAATTTGGGCATAGTTCTCTCCAAACTGGGTGAGGTATTTTCTTTCGAGTGGTTCACAGAAACCTTTTAGGGGCTCTTGGTCCATCAAACCACATTACTCTGGAATTAAACCACTGTGGAAACAAAAGAAGAACCTCTTTTCCAAAGCACCGAATCACTAAATCCAAATTCTAAATTCAAGATTTTATGTTGGTTTAACTTAGCAGTCCATACAATGAAATGTCTCTCATTATGTAGCTCTTTAACAGTCAAAAAAATTCAAAGAAAACACAATAGTATACATAATCCAGACTCTCTGTGTATTTCCCATCTTTATGAGACTTATTTTTCTTACTTTATTACTTTTCTACAAATTTATATTTATTTTAAGTCTTTACTCCTTTAATCTATGGCTGTCTGTACTTTTATATTACAATTATTGTTTCTTTATTCTTTTTCTTCTCTCTCCCAAGCCTACATACATTTTTTAAACACACTGTGACTGGTTTAACGTTCTTTTATGTCTGAATCTGTCCTATTGTATATTTGTAATCCTTTTCTGTACTTAAAAGCTTTTTAAAATGGTAAGCTGTGTAGTCATAGTGGCCCTGGGTACTGGCTCCTTCTATCTCCACCTTGCAAAATGGCAGAGGTACAATTATCATCAGCTTTGGGACCACTAAGTAGTAGCATCACTCACCACTTTAACTGGTGATTTAACTGGAATTAATTGGTGAGAAGGAGCATGCAGCATGTAAACCATTTTTATCTGAGCAATAGCACCAGCCATGCAGTGACTATGTGGCCTGGAAATATCTCTGTCATGGTAGCAAGAATCTGCCATGCTCTCCTGCTTATGCATGCCTAGTAGACCTGTTTCTCCTGCCTTCCCAAGTGGGGAGTGCTGAGCTGTGGGCACAAAACCCTGAGTGGCCACAAAAGCACCCAGACACAAACACCATTCAAGTGGTCCACCTCCAAAAAGAGCCAGAGTGGTTTGTGCTGCTATTTTGAAACCAGGTGTTTTGATTTTTTTTTCTACCGCTGCTTTTTTTTTTTTTTTGCTACCACTGCTGAATCAGGAAGACCTCTCTTAAAGGAGCTGCAGCATGCTGAGAGCAAGCAGAGCACATTTGGAAAAAAATGTGGCTAAACTTTGCTTTTTAATGTCTAGAATTCATTTCCAAGCCTTCCCAGGTTTTATGTGGATTTAGCTAGCACACATTAAAAGTGCTAATTTATTGTAGTTGGAGGCTGCTTGTTCATTTCCTAGCTGCCCAGACTCCTGAAATAATCACACAGAAACTGTATTAATTAAATCACTGCTTTGCCCATTAGCTCTAGTTTCTTTTTGGCTAGCCCTTACATCTTAATTTAACCCATTTCTATTAATATGTGTATTGCCATGTGGCTGTGGCTTACTGGCAAGGTTCCAGCTCATCTGATTCCAGCAGTGGCTACACAGCATCCCCGCCTAATCTCTATGTATGTTTTCAGGCCAGGCTACTCTCTGTTAAGCTATTTGCCGAAAGCAGCTTCTTTATTCATTAACCAATAAAAGCAACCCATATACAGAAGGAGTTCCCACATCAGGTTTGGCTGAGTAAATGCTTTCACACCAGAGCCCCACAGTGTGAGGAAGGTATCCAGTTGCATGGACAGGAATAGTTCAGGATTAAAAAATAATTTGTACACTGCTTGGATATTTGGAATGAATCCTATTATAGAAGAGAGAAACGTTATGATTTCACAAGATTTCTACAGACTTGACAGTGACTATTCAAAAGAAAGCTGTTCCCAAAGCTTTGTAAGTCAGGTTCCCCATAAGTTGTACGATTGTGGATTTGGCCAATGAATCTGTCAGCTGTACATTCACTGTATAACATTTGTGGCTCACATCAAATATCCAGAGAGGTTGTGTACCCACTAAGGGAATAGTGAAGAAGAGCAAAAATCCCCAAGAAAAGGAAAATAGAACATATTGTTGTAGAGAGACAGGAGAAATCTGGAATGGGAAGATTAAATAGAGAGGGGGATGGAAGGGAGTGGGAAGGGAAGAAATATAGGGAGTGCCACCAAACTAAAAGACATTTGTGAAGTCATATGAAAACCAATTACAGTGAAAAATTTTTAAATATATACATACATGCAAGAAATCTAAATGTAATTACCAAATAATGAAGGAGAAAAAAGCCCCAACTAGACATCTTACGTCATCAAGTGGAACCTCCAGTGCCAGAAATGGGCTGCATCTAGTTCAGTCATTGCCATGTGAATAAAAGAAGTCAGACACAATGCATATGGATTCTTTATGTAAAAAAAGTTCCAAGATATTTCAGCATAGGAAGTAATTACTGAAATACAGCATAAGAGGAAGAAGCATAGGAACAATGCATTATTTCAACTGAGTCAGGAAAACAGTTATGAAATTCAGTCCTTCCTGTGATGAAAAGTGAAAACACTAAACAAAGTCACTTTGGAGGTAAGGTTTTGAGAAAAGGCATCTGTGAACATTGTGTAGATAACGTCATCTTAAATGGCCAAAGCTAGTTTTCTCCACAAAGATCAGGAGCTAGACAAGGATGTTTATACTCCACTCCTCAATACTGCACTAGAGGATCTAGCAGTGAGAATTACACTATAAAAGGAATTAAATGGCATTAAGTTTAGAAAGAAGAAAGCAAAACCATAGTGCTTACAATTTCTATAACTGTATATATAAAATGTCTTAATAGATTCATTAATAATCTATTGGGTTTAAAACATAAGGCAATAAGCCCAGCCTGACAGGAATACACAGGATAGTATAGAACAAAGCAACTTCATTCTGAATGCTTGCATTGTACATCCTGAGCTATGAAAAAGAAAACAATTCCATCTATTATAACATCAAAAGAGTTAGCATTTAGAAATAAGCATGGTCTAGGAAGACAAATCCTTACTTTAAAGAACACAGGACTCTATCAAAAGAAAGACCCATCTGGAAAGAAAATGCTCCACTTTCATGGATTAGCCTGTCAGCACTTGCCAGTCAATCTCAAGATCAAGGTAATTCCTTTGAGAACTCCATGTGATGTTTTTGTTTCTGTTTTGTAGTTATGAGGATGATTCAAATTATATGGCATTAATTCTAAGGGAACTGTGAATAGTCCAAAGAATCTTTAGAACGAGCAAAGTAGGAACGTTATTCTTTTGATTTTAAAGGTTATTCTTTTGATTTTAAAACTTCCTTAAAAATTTTACAGAATTAAGACAGTGTGGTACTGTTGTGACAGACATACAGAACAATTAAATCAAATTAAGAATTCAGAAATAAACTCAGGTTCTGTGTTGAAACAACATCCATCAGCCATGCCAAGACCAAGAACATTGACAGGTAGCAGCCACATACACAATAACGGCCGTGATAAAAGTCAAACTCCAGTAGGGTGGTGTACGACCCACTACCATCTGGCCCAGATTACTTTACCTACTACTGCAATGCCATTGGATTGTCCAGCTACTATAACACTGCCTCACATGCTAGTGAGCTGCACACCCCACCAGCAGCCTCATGTCTCTCAGGAATATCAGCTCAAAATCAGGAGTAAGTAGAAACCGACATATTCATTGAACAGACTCCTTGCTTTCATTTTCTCTATTCGCACTATAAGATGTAACTATTTACTTTAAAAATTATTATTAACAACCCAATATATATACTTCTGAAAGTTTCATGTTGGCTTCTATATTACATGCATGAACACATACCTGAACACATGTGTGTTGGTATTATTTTATATATAACTTTCTTACAATATATTTTATTTATGAAAAAATAAGTCTCAACTGATGGCAACTGCACACAATTTTATACTATAATTTTAAGGACCGAGCGACATTCTAAGTCTTTTACACATTTTGTGTGACACTCAGACTCCCTATATGCACCATTGCCATACACTTTGCAGAACGGTGAGACTGTGGTGCAAAGAATTAAGTAAATTTGACCACATTTGTGTAGACTGAAAAACAGAGTTGGTGTGTAAACATAGGCACTTAAGCCTGCCACTCACAGCCTTAATTTCCCCTCTGCAGGCCTACTCCAAGGGATACTAAAAGATCTTGAAGTCTTTCCTCATAGCAATGTGTTTCCTACTTAATTGTTCTTATTTGTTTTTATGACTCAAAAAATAAATATGCTAAGAATTATTCTAGGTTTATTATTATTGTTAGATCAAAGGGGCAATATGAATCTCTAATTAGAATTTATTTTATAGTATACACTAATACAAAAATATAATTAGATGCAGTTTTCCAACCAGTCAAAATGTAATTAATTGAATTTATTCACCTGTTCATTTGTCTGTGCGTCCATGCACCTTCTGTCTGGCAAAGGGACTCTACTGGTTTACTGAGTAAAGAAATGAATGAATGATTCTTATTAATCATCACCTCTCTGCAGGTTAGTTTCTGTCAACTTGACACAAGCCAGAGTTACCTGGATGAAAAGAACCTTAACTGAGGAATTGCCTCTATTCAACTGGGCAAGTCTATGGCTATTGCGGATTTATGTGAGAGGGCCCAGCCCACTGTGAGCAGTACAGTTCCTAGGCAGGTAAGCCTGGATTATATAAGAAACCAGGTTAAACCAGCCCTGAGGAGCCAGTCAGTAAGCAGCCCTTCTCCATTGTCTTTGCTTCAGCTCCTGCCCCCGAGTCCCTGTTTTGGCTCCCATAGTTTATGGAAGTGTAAACTGAAATAAATCTCCACTGTCCAGATGCTTTTGGTCAGTGTTGTATCAAGCAACATGGAAGCACACAAAACAAGCTCAATGCGGGTAAGTCAAACTGTTTGCAAAACTGTGACCTGACAAATAACTTTAAAGTGTTGAGAAATAAAAAAGGCTCATGGCTTCTCCTATTCACACATATTCTTGGACTTGTAAACTATCTGGCCATAAATTCCAAATCCTGAACTTTCTTTGACCAAAAGGTGCCATCCCCTGACTCCTGAATATGAAACGCATTCAAGCAGTTCTTGCTTTCTCTGATTCTTGAGCTTCATAAAAAGTTTCTTCTTTCACTGGATTTCAGCTGCTCTTTGAAGAGACACTCTGGCTTGGTGCCTGTGCTTCCCTTTATGCCCTGTCTGCTTCTCTAGGTTTGAAAGGCAGAAGCACAAGGCCACTGCAGCCCGAGCAGGCTGGGCTACACCTCCCTTGTTGTTCCCTCACGTAATTGACAGGGCTGGGATGATTAAAGCCTGAGAGATTCTGGGAAGAGCTGAGCACGGATTTTTCAATGTGTGAACTGCTTGTCAAAATTTTATAGTAATTAGGAGCTGAGTGAAGAAAAGAGGAAGCGGCTGCTCTGAAGTTGGGAGAATTTCAATGTTGCAATATTCTTTTTGAGATTTATAAATGGTCTGAATTCATTAGGAGGTCACATAAACCTCAGAGTCCATGGAGAGAAGAGAAAAGTTATGCTAGCCTCCTAGTTTCAGGTGTCCTTCAAACATGCACCAGGGTCTAGAGATGGTGTCTGGGAACGGATGTACTTCAGGACCCTCCAGCTTACCCTTGTCCCTGGAATGTAGAGCCACCATCCATCCTTGTGTTCTTTACTGAAGCAACCCCCCAGACACTGTGTGCTGGAAGGGTCAGAGGGAGACTGTCCGTCAGACCCTTAGATCTGCTGGCCTGTTCAGACACAGATTCTTCTGTCATTCAGTTAAACACAATGATTTTTCCCCATATTTTTAATTTAAAAAAAATATTTTTCATTTTACATACCAACCTCAGTTCTTCCTACCTCTGCTTACCCTCTCTTTATCTACTTTGTTCAACCTCATCTACTCCTAAGATGACTTCCTTGGAAAGTCAACATAGCCTGGTATACGAACTTAAGGTAGAACTAAACCCCTCCCCCAGTATCAAGGCTGAACAAGATATCCCACCATAGGAAAAGGTCTCCAAAATGCCAGTTCATGCATCTAGTATAAGTCCTGATCCCACTGCCAGGGACACCCAACAGATCAATCTACATAATTGTTACCTACATTCAGAGGACCTAGTTCGGTCTTATGCAGGTTCCCCAGATGTCAGTCCATAGTTCGTGAGCTCCCAGTAGCTCCTCAGGTCAGCTGCCTCTGTGGTTTTTCCCATCATGCTCTTGAACTCCCTTTCTCATATGATCCCTCCTTCCTCTCTTCCACTGAATGCAAGAACTCAGCCCAATGCTTGACTATAAATAAAAGGTTTTAAGCTTTGTGATCGTCCATGATTAAACTGTTATCACCTTCTATATTACTATTTCTCTATTTAAACACATTTAGATTCTTTTCACTTTTTCATGATTTTCTACAAAATCTTTATTGTTTAATACTTACTCATTTTATCAAAAGAATAATTTTGATATTAACAATCCTTACCACTGGGAGCTGGAGAGATGGTTCAGTGGTTAAGAGTGTTGCCTGCTCTTCCAAAGGTCCTGAGTTCAATTCCCAGCAACCACATGGTGGCTTACAACCATCTGTAAAGAGGTCTGGCGCCCTCTTCTGGCCTTCAGGCACACAGACAGAATATTGTATACATAATAAATAAATAAATATTAAAAAAAAACAATCCTTACCACTGAGTTTGATCTTATCTAATCTCTGCCTAGAGAAGTCCTAAGTTTTCTATGTGGTTTGGGGTAGACTACATTGTTATATGCTGAACTGTAGAATGTGTGCTGTAGAAATCACTTTTCTTCTATTAGGAATTTAATAAGTGAAGCTGTTTTCCTGCCCTTTTAAAACCAGGGGCCGTCGAGTGACATGCTGGCAAACATGACTGAATGACGGAAGATGCTCTCCACGCTGCTGAGCTTCCCAAGAAATGGAGCAACTTGAAACATGAGAACACTTTGGAATTTCCAGTCTATGCTGACAGAATACAGGATAACATCATATCGGGATTAGGTTTCAACACAAAAATCTGGGGAAGTATATAAATGTAAACCTTAACATTAAGTATATACAGTAGTAGTAAACAGCATCATTGTATTGCCCTGAGAAATCCGCCTTCCCCAGAATCTACTTCCTGCCCACTGGTCTTTACCAGAATGTGTGGACTCTCACTGCCCAGGACAAAGCTTTTTCAGATTAGTGCTCCACTTAGCAATGTGCATTGAAATGATCTCCTTCTTTACATAGTTTGATGGGGCATTTGTTAGTGGATTAATATTTACTGTCTGGACATAGCACTTGTTTTACTTGCCTATTAATCTACTGAAGAACATCCTTAGTGGTTCCAAGTTTGGGGTGATTATGAAATTAGCTGTTATAAATAACTGCATGCAGATATTTACATAAATGTAGGCATCCAATCCCTTTGAATAGAAAGAGTATGTTTAGTTTCACAGAACCTGCCAAACAGTCTTCCAAAATCTGTCCTCATTTGCTTGCCACCGGTGCCAGGCTGAGCTCTTGTTGCCATGTGTCTGCACCAGCACTAGGTGTGGGTGTTCTGGGTTTGGGTCATGCTGTAAGGTGTGAGGACAGAGTTCATTATTGTTTTAATTTCCAGTATTCTGAAATATATATGAGTGAGCATTTTTCATAAGCCTTTTGTACAATCTAATCATTTTTAAATTGTACAAGAAGACTTTTTTATAATTTTAGGCATGCCTGGCGATGGTGGCGCACGCCTTTAATCCCAGCACTCGGGAGGCAGAGGCAGGCGGATCTCTGTGAGTTCGAGACCAGCCTGGTCTACAGAGCTAGTGCCAGGACAGGCGCCAAAGCCACAGAGAAACCCTGTCTCGAAAAACAAAACAAAACAAAACAAAAAAGGGGGGGCTTAGGGCAAATATATCAAGATTTAACAGTGGTTGAAAATGTGAGTTATTCTATTTTTATCTTTCTTCCTTTTAAAATGTTCATAGAAATGTAGGAAAAGTGGTTTAGGGGAAGTTTAGGTAGACTCCTCAGTCTAGAGGCAATAAGGAGACCCTGCCAGCTGAGCAGTATCCTCGAGTGTGTTCTTTCTAGCCCTGGTCTCTCAGCTTCCATCTAGCCCCAAGTATATCTTGCCAGAGACTACAAGGAGAGGATCTAGGAAGCCCTTTGACTTGACATATCATACAACTCATCTCCAACAAGGGAGGTCGAAATGTTGTGCCTTCTAAGACCAAGCTAACTTACTTTCCTTGTTGAAAGCCAAAACTGCATTCGGAAAACAGTTTGTCCCCTCTTGCAGCCCATAATAATTCACTTTTCTCTGTAACACCAACTTTTTTCTTTTGTAATATTTCCAAAAAAGAGGGAAAGCATGACGGAAGTTGTAGAAGCTAAGTGCTTCCTTACCTCGCAAAACCCTCACTTCAAACCCATGAGGGCTGCCTGAAAGAGCATTGTTGGGGCCACAGAAAAGGCTACAGGGTGGTATGGCTTCCGAGGAGCTTCCAGGTTCTCAGCATTAGGTCTTTGTGATCAGCTGGGGAAGAGAGGGGAGAACCGGAGAGAGAGAGAAGGAAAAGGGATGGGCAATCTGCTCTAAAAATACACCCACAATGGCAGTTGATTATTGGGTGCTCCTGCTAAAAGCTGTTTAACAAGAGTAGAGGCTCTTGAGTCTGGGCTTCCCGGGCAGCGGGCAGATTCTGCCTCCTGACATTTCACTGTTAACCCTACTGTGAGCCCTTTGTGGATGACTCTCACTAAACCCCTTTTAGGCAGTGCTTCTGTCTGCGGTGCTGTTCACTGGCATTCAACTCGCTTCCTCTCTGATAATTCTTATTGTTTTATAAGCTAAGCTGAAAAGTCACCTTAACAAGTCAGAAAGAGCATCCAGTGATTAAAGACCCAGACCCAGGATATTATCCAGAGCTCAGCGGTACTTGCACGTGAGAGAACGCTGAAACCTAAATTAAACATCATCAAAGACCTGATAATCCCCAGCCTTTATAAAAGTCATATAATATCTACCTTCCTTGATGAGCTCTGGGGTGTCAGAAGAGATCATGGGACTCCAGGCTAAGCAGTAATATTTCCACAGAGAAGGAGACTGGAGTTAGACATTCAATTGGGAGGGCCAAGAAGTACCTAGAACACCCCCACTTTCCAAAGAAGTGTGCCCTGCCACCATGTAGGTTTAAATCTGCCAGAAGAGCCAGCCTTCCTGCCTCCTTAACATAGCCAAGGCGGAAATAGTGCTAGTTCCTATTTGAATAATCAAATAAATGATTATGGTTGGTCAAATACTTAAGTTATAAAACTACTTAAATAAATATTTAATATCAGAACTTCACAGGAAATTATAGTAATGTGAAGAACAAATACGATGATAGAAATATATACGGGCTAGAGAATACACAGCCAGTGTTTCTGAGTGACACTTGCTCCTTAAGCTCTTTGAGCCTTGGTTCTTTGTAAAATGAGCATGTCTGTCTTGGAGAATTCCTGTAGAAATGAAGGATAATGATGCATTGCCATCTTGACACACTGGTCAACACACAGTAAGCCCAAAATAAGTGATTTAAATACTGTTGAAAGATTTTTTTTTCAGGAGGATACTAGTATTTAGCCAGTGTTGGAAATCTGGAACCAATTTTAATCAAGCATAAAAGGTAGGTTTAAGAACACACAAAACTCAGGAATAATTTTCAAGGTATGAATCCTAAATCTGTAGCAATTCCTCTCCTTTCTATGTGAAACAGGACTAGTTTCACAACACAGGGCACTAGAGAAGCCATTCACCATAAAGAAAGGGGCGGGGGCATTTCTATAGCATTCAAGAGGAAAGCTGAGAGTCTCCGTGAACACAGAAGGCAGGAGAGGAAAGAAGAAAGAGAAGCGGCGATGCTGGACCATTTTGTAGCCATTGCATTGTAATCCCCTTGTCAGTCACTGCCAGACTCAGGGGTATCTGCTCTCTCCATGGGTGTTCTCTCTTTGGTGCCCTGAGCAACGTCTCCCCATTCTGGGTGAGGCAGCCATAGTGGAGACACATCAAGACTCTTGCATAGGGGCCAGAAGCTCAGAGCATCTCATTTCTCCCTAATTGCCATTCGAGTCCAAAGTCTTCCCGAGAGTGGCTCTGCTTCACTCACCAGAACGCCACACAGGCTGCGCCTCTGGAGCCCACAATGAGAATTAAAAATTTAGCATGGAGCTGGATTAGAGCAAGACTGCTCATCAAGGCTCACATGGTTCCCACTTAGCACAGCAGCTGTCTGTCCCCTGCAGACAGCGGGTTTGGAGGAAGCATATTCATTATTTATTTCATTTTATAAAGAATGTACGATTTTCCCCCCTCAAAGGATATATTTCCAAAACTTCAAAATCAAAAGTGGATAGGGCAGGATTGAGAAAAGTACACAGAGAACGTTTCTTGTCGATTTTTAGCTTTCATGGGCATGACTTTCTAATATGTTCATATATGTATTTACTCTAAACACTATGTTTTTCTCAGCAGTTCTGTGAAAGAGCCGATGACTTAAAGCACGCTAGTCCTACAGCCAATCTGGTGTCTGGAGATCCAGTCTCAGCTGTAATGCTTGCTGAGAATAAATGACTTAAATTATTTAAAACTCAGCAAATGTCTGTGTGTGTTCCCCTCTGCCAGGAACTACAGATGCGGTGGCCCACTGGGCATGTCCGCGCTCTCAGAAGCTCACTGCCACCAACAATAGCAGTCTTGTTAAGGGCGAAGTAGAAAGTGTTGGCAATGGCAAAGTTCTTGCCACAACTTGGTGCTGTGCTCCACACACATCCTCACACAGAAGCTTCTGGTCGACAGGATGATGGAGGTATCTACCCATGTCTTTAAAACTAGTGACATTCAGGGAGAGGATATAAATACCTCAAGTGTCTTAAATATCTGCTTTAAGATCTTCAGCTATAATTGAAGCAGAAGATTAAAGAACTGTCCTGAACAGAACAGTTGTTAAATTTCCTTTTAAGAAGATAAGAATGACCGATCACACTGAAGCACATGGGGGCTGGGTGGTCATGGCTGGTGAGACAACCAAAACTTGTTTGCATCTTATATGATGTAGAATGACAAGGTATGGTTAGAAGCAACTGTCATCTTCCTCTGTAGGATGTGATTGCCGGTGTCTATAACCTAGGGCTGGGATGAGGAGGAGGAAGACTTGCCTGAGTCTAAGAGCTTGACAGAGAAGTTGGACATGGTTCTGGACTCTTATGCTCACTGAACACACACTTGGAAGGGTCCATTACTGTTTGGGGGTACTCGCTAGCCCATGTTACAAAACTAACAACTGCTAAAACCAGAATTTGAAACTGAATCTTTTAATTGAGATTAAATTAAAATCCTGGCTAGACATCCTGGAAAATGCTTTAAGAATTTTTTATCTATGGTACTCTGTTTGGTTCACTGAGTGTGAAGGTCGCCTCCCTGTCATAAGTAGCATAGGATGCTACTTTTTCAGTCATAGCTCCACAGAGTAGACCACACCACAACAGAATCACTCAGGTTAAATGACAGCTAGCTAAACCGAAACTTTAAGGAAGTAGATATTCCCCCAAGTGTAACCATTTTTCTTAAAAAGAAAAGATTTCAGTCTACCAATCAGTGTAGTAAATAAATTTAACATGTGTAGCAAAGACCTGGAGTAACCTGTTAGCTAGTCAACCTTTCTCTATTGCTCTGTTTCCCTATGTACACTTCAGAAAATCTACTGTTTGTCCACTGCCCCACAGTCCTTCTCATTCTATCTTGCTGAGAGAAAGGTGCTTCATTCATGAATAGGCACTGCCATTTAAATTTAAGTTTGGAGGAATTTTGACAATAATTACAGCAAGAGATCTGACTTTGTAGGTGAAGGTTGCTGCCTCTGCTGACTGTTCTGTAAGCTTTCATCTTACCTGGGAGGAGTAACAGTGCTGGCTCTTGAAGAGTTGTTTTAGAGATTAAAACTCATACATACATATTAGTATAGGCTTTGGAGTGTGGTCAGTGCTGGGCAAGCATAATCTACTCAAGCTTCACACAGCAAAGTTCCCTGCCTGAGACATTCTTATCAGCAGAAAAATATTAGCTGATAGATCATACTTTTTAATGAGGAAAATAGAAATGATACTAGATAAAAAACATTCCCATGCCTCTAAGTAAGAGATTCTCCTTTTTCTGTCTTTATGGACTCCAGAGTTCAAGGAAGGATAAACACTGCTATAAATGGCCTTCGATGAAATGCCTTCAAATAAGAACTTACTTTAACAACAGCCAGCAAGTAGTAAACTTTGAGTTCAATTCTGAGGACAAAAATGTCCCTCCTTTGCCCACACTGCCAGCAGTTACATATGTACACAAAGCAGCATAATTTAAGTTTAGAAAAACTGACTAGAAACCTGCCAAGCTAAGGCCAGGCATTCATAAGTAAGAAAATTAACCTCCAGTGTGATTTGTTTGGGAGCTGGTTAGTGGGTCCCCAAAGAGTAAAGAGTAAAAACAACCAACCACAAACTGATTACTTAAAATTTTAAATTTCCTTTTTTTTTGGGGGGGGGGGCAGTCGAATTCTGTCATTTCTTAAGTCTGTTGTTGGATCCTCTACCCATGGCACTGAATGCTCTTCTCAACAAGCAGATAATCCTAAAAGAATCATGCAGGAAAGATATATTTTAGAGAATATTGGCTATTTGCATTATTGGAACAGTATTAGCTGGTGATAATGGGTAATGCTGGCTTTGGAAGTCACATCTATTGTTTATATTAAGCACTAGTGAGTATAAACCAAGGACTGGTTTCTTAGTTGCAAATCTGCACATAAGACTTGAACAACAAAGGCTTAGAACAAGAGGGAATAGGAGTAGACTAGGAAGTGTATTATGGGATGGCCAGGACTTCAGACTTGTTGAGATGTAAAATGTATGTATCTTTGAATCTTATTATGAAATTTCCCTGTGCTGTAGCTTTCTTACTGGGAAAATGAAAGCAATGGGAGCTCTGTAGTAGTTGTATGCTGTCTTTGACAATTTAGAATTTCTAGGTTGTCAATAAATTTAAAAAACAAACAGCTAAGTTGGTGTTTCAAATCAACAATGCCTTAAATGTTTCATGGGGCTCATTTACATTGGATGTTATATAATATTTGATGGCATACTTACAGTAAAAAGTATTCCCGGTTGTTAAGAAATCCAGACTTAAACAAATATTGATGTGGGAGTCCCTTCTGTGTGCTGTGATTACTATTAATGAATAAAGAAACTGACTTGGCTGTTGATAGGGCAGAACTTAGGGAGGCAGGGAAAACTAAACAGAATTCTGGGAGGAAGAAGGCAGAACCAGAGGGAAGCCTTGGAGCCGTGGGAGACAGGCATACTGAAACTTTGCTGGTCGCCCATGACCTCGTAATGATGCACACATTAATAGAAATGGGTTAAATTAAGATGTAAGAGTTAGCCAATAAGAAACTAGAGCTAATGGGCCAAGCAGTGATTTAATTAATACAGTTTCTGTGTGATTTTTTTTCGGGTCAAAGCTAGCCGGGCAGCCGGGAATGAACAAGTTGCCAGCCTCCTCCAAGATATCACAAATTATACAGTAAACATATCCATGCCCCTTCTTGCCTTCTCAGATAATCTGAATTGTCCAAGGGAAATATTAGGCAGCAATCCCTTCTTGCTGCTGTTTCTTGTTCAAAGATGCTTATGTGATCATGGTAGTCAGGTTAACTTTAATCCTTAGTTTGTGTGGACCAGTCTATTCAACTCCGAAATGTGGATTCACTTTCCACTTCTGATTTAGGAATCTAAGAGTTGCTGACAGCCATGTTGAACATGAATAGAGAGACCAGAGAAGGGAGGAAGTGGCAGATGCGACTCTGCGAATGGAGGGAAGACTGGATACCAATGACATTGCCGGATGCTTCAGTTTGCTTATGGCCAGTTCAGTATGTGCTTCTGGCCACATGAACTGTTTTTAGAAACCAAGTTCTTTCTAAGTCATTTAGAGTAGAGCTTTGTCACTTATAACAAGAAAATCTCCAAAACAATATGGAGCATGATCAAGTTTTCTATTAAGTGAAAACTTTATAAGAGAGCAACCCAAGTTCTCTCACATAAAGATGTTGACAAAGTATCATTTCAACGTTTCCTAGCCTTTTCTAATCTCTTTAGTGCCCCCACTATCCCTAAGTCAACAATTGTCTACGTGTAGCAAATGGTAGACACCACAAGCCCAACCCCTAACAGAAGAATGCTATGTGATGTGGGAGATGATGTATGTATGAATACATTTTATTGCCTTTGTTTAATAAAGAAGCTGCTTTTGGCAAATGACCTAACAGTAAAGCCAGGCTGAAAGAGATATAGAGAAAGAGAAGAGGAGAAGCTATGTAGCTACCACCAGGACAGATGCCTCCAATGGATCCCACAAAAAAATTTGTTGGTAGGCCACGATCTTGTGGTGATGCACAAATTAATGGAGATGGGTTGGTTTAGGAGTTAAGTGCTAGCTAGCAATATGCTTAAGCTATTGTCCAAGCAGTGTTGCAAATAATATAGTTTCTGTGTGGTTATTTCTGGGCTGAGCAGCCGGGAATGAATGAACATCCTCAATCAACAGTTATGGTTCTTAATAGCCCAACAGTGCTCACTCCAGTGTATAGCCTGTCACCCATGAGCATATGTACATCATAAATCCAACTTTCAGTTATTTTTTTAAAGGACATAAAGCTGGGAGAATGTGGAGGGGTACAGGTGGATCTTGGAGAAGCTAAAGAGGGGCAAATATAATAAAAATACATTGCATGAAACAGTCAAAGAATTAATAAAGTATAATATATTTGAACTTGATAGAGAGATTTAAAATTTATCTCCAAATAAGAAGCAAGTTAGAAAACAAAACAAGACAACTAAACCTTCTAACAACTGTGAGGCTGGACAAATTTTTAATAGAAAATACCACTTTTTTTAACCTCCTATAGACACATGTAGCAGTATTTTCCAATTACATAAAAAGCAAACGTGGACTTACTCATTAAAAAAATAGGCAGTAATGTCCAGAAATGAGAGGCTCTAATTGCCATGATTAATATTTGGATCAGACTATGTTCTCTCCTAGAAATCTGTAGGAAAGATAATTCTTTGCAAGCTTGTGCTGATGTTGTAAGCATTGGAGAAGCCAGATGTCCTGTGATCCTCATATTGAGAATTTGTGTTGATGTGTGTGATGTAGTATATTTTATGTTTCCACTGAGAAGTTTTGTAGGACTATATCCAACAATGAAAGTCCATCGGCCTGGTCTGAGGATGAGAGGCTTCACTACTGCCCACTTTCTATGTTCATCACAATTCTGATTGTTTACTGCACAGATCTAGCTTTTTAATTGCAGTAACCATTTCTCTCTAGAACATACAAGTCTGTAATAAAAGATACAATTGATGCTGGAGTTAGATGAAGTTGAAATAAACAACAATTAATAGCTTCTATTTTGGTTACTAAAAAAACTGATTCATGGTAAGAAAAGAGGCTGAGTCGGGGTAGATGACACTATAGCACTCAGTTTAATAAAGGGTGGAATATCATTTTCAGACAACGAACACGGAGCCCAATTTGCCACTGTGGTCTGAATCTGTAAATTAAGTCGCAAGAATGGGAAAGTTCAGGGGGTGCTTGGTCTGGAGGCCGTGCAAGCCAGTGTCAGGGCTGAGAGCAAATGACTCTTATATTTTGTGCCCTACAGCTCCACTGTGTTCACGCTGGTCCCGGCCCTGAATGACAAATCAAGTTACATGGACTACAAATGCTTGTAAGACTCAGAACCTGCAGTACAATTTACACTGCATTGTCCTGGAGACGGCACCTACATTTGCACACATGTAAACACCACTCTCATTTTAGATGATGCATAATAGTATTAGGAAATGGACAAGCATTATTGCTAGGTCATTAACACATTAATAATAACAGGAATATCATGACTACACATCAGCAAAATGGAGCAAGCCAAGTGTGTGCATCACCAGCTCATCAGTGATTTGAAGAGTTCTCGTGATCAACACCATAATTGAACCTGAAGTTTTATTCAAGAGAATTAAATATGCTGAGTTGTTTCTCAAATCTTTAATAGGAATAATAACTGTGATCAACATAAGGAAGATTCAAAGGGAAAAGCTAAGCAATAAATAAACAAACCTGCTGCACTGCCAAATAAACCCTTGAGAACACAGATAATATTCATTTTCCAGTGAAAGGATACCTTTTTTTTTACTTATTTGTAAATTGATTAGGTATTTTTCCCAATAAATTTTTAAAATACACTTCTTTTTCAAAATCTGAACTAGAATTACACCACCCTCCCTTTTCACTCTCCTCCCCCAGCCCCTCTCAACACCCCCTTGAACTCCTTTAATGCCCCCAAGTGAAGCACAATTAATAAAAACTCAGAGAGAGAAAATGGGGTTCAACCTGAAGGCCCAAAAAGCAAAACAGTCAGCCACTGGCTCTTACATTGACCTCAGTCAGAAATGGCGATCTTGCCTCCAGGAATCTGAGAATGAGACTGTGTCTGAGAGCTGTCGTTTCCCATTTTATAACCCTCTCTAGTGCTGGGATTAAGGGCGTGCACCACTACTGCCTGGTTTCTACAGCAAGTTAGTTTGTCTACTTGGATTAGAGGTGTATATTATTGTTGCCTGGTCCATGAGGCTGACCAGAGTGACTGTTTTACTTTTCTGATCCTCAGGCAAGTCTTATTTATTAAATACAAGTAAAATGCCACCACAACCAAGTCTCAGCTTGATAGCCTCTTTTTTCTTATTATTGTTACATATTTATTTGTGTATGCATGTATGTGCATGCACAACTACATATAAAATACAGCCTGCTGGGTTTGTTTTTGTTGTTTACTTCAAGGGTGACCACTCTGAACTGAACAAACAATGTGGAGATTTATCCCTGGAAGAAGCAAATTCTTCTTCTCCCAGAAGTCAATATTTGTGTGTAGTTCTTTGTCTAGGGGTAAGCCCACTCAGAATTTTCCCCTTTTATATTAACATGTCCACTGATATCCTCATTGTTCCAGTCTTGATTATGTAGTCATTCCTAGGAGAGACTGCTTCACAGCATACTTCTTGGTAGTCTGGCTCTTACAATCTTTCTTTGCCCTCTTTAAAGATGTTTCCTGAGCCAAAGATTCAGGAACTATGATGAAGATGGATCTGTTGAGATTGGATCCTGTGTTGATTGACTGGTAGAATTAATTTTGTGGCAGTGAACCTCCTACTGAAAGTAAAATATATTTCTAGTTATTAAGTTATAAGTGAGTTCATAAAACCCTTAAAAGACTTTCAGTTTCTAAAATTTTAATGCAAGTATTAAAACATATACATATATCCATGTATATATTAATAATATATTTCAATTGTAAGCTGTTTTATAATTAGCAGAATGTTAGGACATAGATTTATTGACTTTCATTTCAACAATCTTTTTGATTCAGCACAATAAGAAAATGGGGGAGGTGCATAAAAGAAGTGTCCTAGTCAGTGTTCTATTGCTATGAAGAGACACCACAATAGTAACAACTCTTATAAAAGAAAGCATTTAATTGGGTTTGTTTACAGCCTCAGAGGTATATTCCATTATCATCACATAAGAAGCAGATATGGTGCTGGAGTAGTAATTGAGAGTTCTATATCTGAATCCACAGGCAGCAGGAAGAGAAAGAAGAGAAAGAGCCACTGGACCTGACTTGGGCTTTTAAATATCAAAGCCCACCCCTAATGATGCACTTCCTCCAGCAAGGCCACACCTCATAGTCTTTCTCAAGTATCACCTATCCCTGATGATTAAGGATTCAAATATATTAGCCTATGAAGTCCATTCTTATTCAAATCATCACAGAAAGGGATCTTCAAACTGGAATAAGTATAGACTATTTGAATTTTTCTTTAGTTGTCATTTAACATGTCAGCTTTTTCCTGAGATATTCAAAACATAAACCTAGTATTTCACTCTTATGTAAATGGAATTTTATTAATTGACACATTATTACCACATAATTATAAATCTATTTGGGCAGTGGAGAAAATGTGAGAGAGTATTTGTAGGAAGCACAGTTAAGAGAAAAAAAGCAACCAGCTGCCCTTGAAGTTTCTACACCTAAAAGTGAGTGGAGGGAAATCTTTCCTCTCCTCCTTACAATTAAGGCTCCTTTGCTTGGCTATTGACCAAAGAAGAACATACAGAGATATAAACTTCACAGACCACACAAATGTCATTGACATTGTTCCCTCCAAGTGGCCTCTGCTCTATTCTCATGGTGCTCTGTTCCCGTAAGACACCTTGAGACTAGTCTCTGCTGTGAGATTGCAGAAATCAGGTGTTTGTATTCTCAGGGATACACACTTATGCATCTATCCTGGTGGCCTCTGAGGCCTCCTCTGGGTGAGGTTGAGAGTGGGGACAGGCAGGAAGGAAGAGCACGATTAAAGATGAGACTTCTCTGTGCTTCTGTTGCTTGGAGCTTTTATTGCCCTATCTCTTTTTTCTCATGCTGTGTATTTGCACTTTTTCTTTGAAAGAAGAAGGGCAGTGAGTGACTGCAGCTGGAAGGAGGCTCTGAAGGAGTAAGTGGTAGCTAGAGCTGCAGCTCCTGCCTCTTGGCCTCACATTTATAAATGTCCTAACTGCTAGAGGGGACAGAAAGGGAGCTTCACAGAACAAGTGATTTCTTATCAGTAGGGTTAACCTTCCTTGATGGTTATTAGAAAGACCCAAAGAGCAGAGACAGTGGTTTGGAAAACCAAAACCATCTGCTCAGACCAGATTAACTGATAAAACTCCAGTTGCCCAGTGTTGAGCACAACACAAAATGAGCATCCTCTCCTTTCAGTCTAGAGAATTCCTCTAGACTTAAAGGAACTACAAGGTAATTTTATTTGTCTTGTTCCACAGTAGATCCTGGAGGTGACCCGGCATAACTGAAAAAGCATCATTGTATACTATATAATTCAAAAGGAACTAACCAGATCATTACAACCTTACTGCCGTACCATAGCTACCCTCAAAAGCACCGACTCTTACTCTTAAAAGTCTTGTCTTTGTGATTAGGATTTTAACACTTGGAATAAGAGGAGACACAGATCAACATTACAGCCCCAATGTCCAATGTGTGAACAGCTCAGATGAGAAGCAAGCTCAGGACCTAGGCCAATAACAGACTTATGTGGACACATTGTGTGTTCCTCATGCTTCGGGGCAATGGGCTTTGATAGACTCCTTCCAATCTCAATTCTTCAAAACTACCATCAACAAAATATGCACTATTGACACCTAGGAGTTTATTCTCTTCTCATTTATGTACCCCAATGCTTTAGAGACAAAACCAGAAAATCCTAAGTCACAGGCCCTCTTCTATTCTGACCTCCGGGGCACCAGCCCTGCCTACACCTTCACTTGCTGCCTTTTCCCACATCCTCTTGTCTTCAATGCCTCTGCCTGTGGAGGCACCTTAGGTTGTGTCCTTGTTCTCTGTCCTCCACAGCCCTAGAGAAGTCAGAACATCTGTTGCTATTCCTACTTAGAAGCACTAATATCACTAGCAGGACTCAGCTGTGAATCCATACCTGGCCTCTCAGGCACATATTCACAGNAAGCACTAATATCACTAGCAGGACTCAGCTGTGAATCCATACCTGGCCTCTCAGGCACATATTCACAGTGAACGGCAGGCATTCATTTTAGTAATCTATCCATAGGGAGTAAAATAGGCAGTTGTCTTTTTTTACCACCTATTTTATAGACTACCCGAATTATTCTTTCTAGCTAGCAGGGAAATTTTAAATTACCTGATGATATGGGGTAAGAATATGCATTTTACAACAGATGAAGACAGAAGGAGGGGATTCTGTCCTATACTGGATATCAAAGAGACCACAGTATGCATCCAGTCCACAACCCAGTCTGTAAAACTAGAACCCTGGGCCTTCAATCAACCAAGACTAGAGGATGTGAAAACTTCCTTAGTTCAGTCTCATTTAACTCTGAGAAAACACTTCCTGACAGATGTGGCCTGCCTGTTTCATCTTCCATCTGGTGTTCATTAATTACTGAGAGCATTAATGATAACTCAAAAGCCATTTTGCAAAAACAATATAGTAGAAGATGTTCCACAGAATATTTAATGCTCAAGACAGTCATTTAATTCCACCAATTTTGAACAGGTGGGTCTATTATGCTCTTTGCTATTCGTCTCATATGGCTGATTTCCACTCTTACAACTTTCACAACTCCATGCTAAGTGACTAAAAAGGTGCTTAATTAAATGTGTGCTTGATAATTAGAGTTTTCACAATCAAGTGCAGATGGAGAAAATGCAATTGATGGAGAAGCAGAACGGTCCAGTGAGCTGTCAGAGAGGCTTGGACTTGTG
>NW_026067940.1:8580291-8605584 GCF_014885135.2 Alexandromys fortis | reverse complement strand
CTCCACAACCTCTCCAGCAAAGGCTATCATTGGTGTTTTTGATTTTAGCCATTCTGACAGGTGTAAGATGATATCTCAAATTTGTTTTGATTTGCATTTCCCTGATCGCTAAGGAGGTTGAGCATGACCTTAAGTGTCTTTTGGCCATTTGCAATTCTTCTGTTGAGAATTCTCTGTTCAGTTCAGGGCCCCATTTTTTAATTGGGTTAATTAGCATTTTAAAGTCTAGTTTCTTGAGTTCTTTATATATTTTGGAAATCAGACTTTTGTCTGTTGCGGGGTTGGTGAAGATCTTCTCCCAGTCAGTAGGTTGCCTGTGAGTATCTAAAGCCAAAACCAGAAATGAGATATGAAGCCTGGGCTAGTCTGTGATATGATGATTTGGATTCTGTAGCACTCTCCCAGTCTGAATATCTTTGTAGATTCCTAAGCTAGAAAATGTTTTCAATCGTGTGTGTTTAAGCTGCTATGGGTTATACTCTTCTTCTGTCAAGCATTTGACCTGTTACTGAAATAAATAAATCCAGTCAAAATATAAAATGGACCTATTCACCCCTAAAATCATAAAGCTTTTAAACAGGGATTAGAAAAATGAATTTAACAAAGAGATGAAAATGGTAGAGTCATACAGTAAAGCTCCCATGTTAAAGACGGGAGGTTAAAGGACAGATGGAGGGCAGGGAGTACATGGAAGAGGGGGAAGCTTGTAGGGAGAACGTATCAACATCAAGGACTGGAGGGCAGATTATAGGTCAGCCACAGCAGAATGCACACAGCTTAGCTGGCTCACAGAAAGCTTCATCCAACGCATTTCAAGATGTGTGAGTAAAAGATAATGCCTGTAAACCTTGAAAGGAACAGTGATGCCCTGCTGCATCTAAGAAAGACAACTCATAAAGATCCATAGGATGCTGGAGTTGTGTTTCTCAAGGTCTCTCATAAATATGACTTAAGGAATAAAGAATTTAAAGATTGATAGCAAATCCCCAGATTTTATACTCATTGAAGCATTCAAAAATATTCTTGTGGCTGGAAATACCCCATTTCAAGTAAAACCAATGGCTTAAAGTATATTGGATGAAGGGTAAGAAATGAAATACCTTTATAGGAAACTATCATCTATCACATAACAATGGAAATTTTTAAAGGTGGCCTTGCCTAATCCACTAATTTGAAAGTGATTTGCCATAATAACAAGTTTGCAGATGGTAGAGCCAGAAACTAATAGAATGGGAATACCAGTTTTGCAATGCTGGGCTTTCCAGTCAAATCTGGCAGGTACTTTTGTCTACCATGATGCCATCTCCTGGAGACACAATGTGTGCATGTCTGCAGCTGCTATTCCAATGAGAGAGAGGTCAGCAAAGCAGGTGGTGCGGACAATGAGGAAAGACTGGGAAGTCTGCAGAGCAAGAATTGTTTGCCTCTCAGAAGAGATGGTCCAGCTAAGACCACAGGGACTGAAAGATTAGCCTATTACTAGAAATGTCTATGTTGAGCACTAGGTACCACAAAATCAATGTGTGAAGGAGAGATTAGATGGTGAAACAGTGAGCCTGGTGGAGACCCAGGATGTCTGCTGTTGCTCGTGAGCAGTCATGGACTGAGCCTGGTGGAGACTCAGCATGTCCACCATGGCTCTTGAGCAGTCATGGACTGAGGGCAGACCAGAGCAGCTGTGGATTCTGGAGTCACCATGGGAAACAGCACAAGCAAGTGCAGAAAAAAAAAATCATCAAATTGGACAATCAGGTCAGTGTTCTTGCATAAAATCAAGTTATAATGTCTAAGTCATTTGATACAGCCCCGTATTACTTGATCATCATTATCAAGACTTAAAAAGACTGAGACTTTGGGTTTGAAGTTCCTTTGATATGAGTTTCTGCTTACCCTCTTATCTACCTTCGTTTTTAACCATTATTTATTAAGTTCCTATTATATTACAGAATCTGTGGACATACGTGGCTCTTGGTGAAAAGCAGCACATAGAGATGCTCTCTGTGAACCTTACAGGGAAAGTGGAGGATCAGATAACAGTGAGAGGAAACAAATGAAATGAGGCTTAACTTGCTGGCACAATGAAGGGGACAACTTGCTCAAAGTGGCAGTGGATAGCATCTAACTGACCTCAGGAAAGTAGTGGCAGAGATTCCTCTAAGGGTGTGTAAAGAGAGGGTAAAGAAGGTTCTAGGCCAAGGAACTGTGCATGGGAAGGCCTAGACAGGAGGGTGGTAGTGGTGGAGTGTCTGAGGAAGTGACAAGTTCCTGGGGAAGGGAGCAGTGTTCAAGGAGAAGGTGAAAGTGTATGTGGCCACCCAGGGGCTCTGTGGGCCTAGATGCTGTCTGAACAAGACTAAGGTGTCAAGAGCGCTCACTGAAATAGCCTGGCACCCTGCATTATCCTTATGCTTTGGGCTTGGAAAGGCTGCTCTACTCACTGCTGAGAGAATAGATTTGCCTGTCGTAACCAGAACTGCAGACTTAATGGCAACAAGGACAATCACTTATTTTATCCTAGTTCTAGAAGCTACAAGTCTGGGATAAGTTGCCAGAAGAAGAGGATTCTGTGAGGCCTGTCTTGCTGGCTGTCAGTCAGCAATCTTTTCACTGTAGCCTCGTGTGACCTTTTCCATGGGCAGAAAGGGTTAGTAAAAGGAGAAATGGGCCAGGCGGTGGCATGCACAGCTTTAATTCCAGTACCTGGGAGGCAGAGATGGGCAAATCTCTCTGAGTTTGAGGCCAGCCTGGTCTACAGAGCAAGTTTCAGGACAGACTCCAAAGCTACAAAGAAACCCTGTTTTGAAAAAGCAAAAGAAATAAAAAAAAAAAAAGAGAGAGAGGAAAAGAGAGAAGGAAAGGTAGTGAGCTGGGAAGGGGGGTGAATCTTCTCTTCTTACATTTGGGACAGATATTATGAGATCAGGGCACCTTATTTGTGGTCTTACTTAGCTTCAGTTGTCTCTTTTAAAGCCCTCTGTCCAAATCAGGTCATATGGGAGTTAGGGCCTCAACATGGAAACTTAGTTGCTGTGGGCTGAATTGTGTTCTCAGCAGTTTTGCATGGGGAACACAGAAATGGAAATATATACATATGCTAAGGCCATGGCTGTGCCTGAAACACATCATGCTCATGTGTTAGAGGGAATCTGGTGAGCTGAAGAAATGCTTTGAGAAAGATGTATTAGAATCCGCTGTGTAGGACATGGGAGGTAGAAAGTGATGAGCGGGGAATGGAAGATTTAAGGGTCGGGAGGGGGATACTGTGCTGGACCATTATCTATGTTAATGTGTAAAATTAGGAAGGAAAATGAAGGTGCAGAATTATACGATCTCAAAAAACTTAAAAATATATAATAAGATTATAGGACTCCAAAGAGCTAGCTAATGAGAAGCCATGATTTTGGGAATCCTGCTATAAGGTCTGTCACTGACAGACCAAGAGCAGAACAGGGTCGTAAGACAGCATAGAGTAGGTGGAGCTGGACCTCCAGAGCTGGAACATTTAGAGGAAAGTGATCTAAGTAAATCATGTCAGAAACCCACTAAAAAAAATGTTTCCAGAGATGTAGAGAGGCTTAAAAGCGATAGTGTGGGGTCTGAGACCACCTTCCAACTCTTTTGTCTAGGACTCAGCAGAGACTTGATATGATTATATGTATGACTGGATTATGAATTGGAATTATGCCTGGGGAAAGACAGATGAGCAAAGTTCGGATCCATGCTGGGGAAAATTTTCAAAGCCTTCTCCTATAGAGTTACATTAGCACAGTACATCTCTCCCAGCAACAATATATCTGAAGTATTTCCTGCATGGAACCCCTGTTATGAGCTCAGTGTATAGTTTACAGGGGAACTGCTCATACTGGAACACAGTTCTTGGAGTGAACACAAATTCCAACATTCCTAAAGAAAATATGGTGTCAGCACAAACCACACCATATGCATGGGTAGCATATGAATTATTAGCCATTCTGCATTTATTATTAACTACTTTATAGAAGCATATTTGAGATACAAAATCTGAACATATTGAATGTTCACAGCAAGATATTTGTCTCATCCACAAACCTTCATGTTAAAGTAATAAATAAATAAATAAAATAATAGATGAGTCTATGCAGACATTTTCCTTTTATATTTTTGTTGTTATTTCTGTGATGATGACACTTAGCACAAGATCTACCTTTCTAACAAAGGTTTAAGTGCAAGTTGCGTTTGAGCTATGATTTGTCTCATCAGGGTTCAAATAATTGGAACCCAGTATGGTGATGGCAAGAGATAGCCATGCTGCTAAAGAGGCAATGTCTAGTGGGATGTCATTACTGCCCCTTCCCTGACTGTCTTGTCTTGCAATATGGACTCTGCCTCACACAAATGCCCCCATCTACCATGAGGCAGCTATACTCATGATGGCGAATCCTTACCAGAACTGGCATTATGCTGTTTGTATTTCCAACCTTCAAAACTCCCTCTCATTTCGGTAATACATATGCCAGATTCTTTCTAGATTTTTGTCTTCCCTTTTCCTACAGGGTAAACAGCCCTGATACATTGTTTCAGCAACAGAAAACAGAACATTGCAGTACCCAACATGATAGGGTTGCGTTTGGACACTATGCTGGGACACAGCTCTTGAGCTGAACTATCTTCCCTACTGTGAAAGTGAGAACTGAACAATGGATCCTTAGCCCCTACCAGCCTATAGTAGCCATCATTTTATTTATTTTCTATTTCTCTGAGTTTGCATAAATATTTTAGATACCTCATATAAGTGAAATCATTCATGTCCACATCTGGCTTCTTTAACTTAGCATAATGTTCTCAGGTTCCTTCATGTATAGCATGACAGAATTTCTTCTTCAGAATAAATAATATTCCCTGCTTATAGACATCATTTTCACTTTGTCATCCTTTTATTCTGATTTTTTGTTTGTTTGTTTTGTTTTGTTTTGAAACAGGATTTTTCTGTATGGCTTTGGAGCCATCCTTGAACTCACTTTGTAGGCAGGCTAGTCTCGAACTCACAGAGCTCCTCCTGACTCTGCCTCCTGAGTGCTGGGATTAAAGGCATGCCACCACCACCCAGTCCATTGTCATCCTTTAATGGACACAGCAGTGATCACCATAACTTGGCTATTTTGATTGATGCTGTGGCAAACTAGTTGTGATGTCTTATTTCAGTGATCAGATCTGAGGATGATGGGGATACAACCCTGTTGCACTTTGGAAGAAAATGTCACCTATGGGGAGTGGCACTATAAAGAGGTGTGGTCTTGTTGAAGGAAGTGTGTCACTATGAGGATGGGCCTTGAAGTCTTTTTTCTCAAGCTTAACTCTGTGTCCCAGTCAGTTGACTTCCTGTTGCCTGCAGATGTAGCACTGCCAGCTCCATCACGACCTCTGCCTGCACTCCACCTTGCTCCCCATCATGATGATAACGGACTGAACCTCTGAAACTGTAAACCAGTCACCCCGATCAAATGTTTACTTTATAAGAGTTGTTGTGGTCATGGTTTCTCTTCACAGTAATAAAAATCTAAATAAGACAGACCCACACCTAAGTCTGCAGCTGTGGGCTAAACTTACAAGCAGGTCTTCCTAAGGAGAATAGTCTAGTCTACTTGGGTAAGTTCTTTCTGGAAATAGTCCTGGTATTAAATGTTCTTTATGATGGGTAAAACCTATTGAGGATCAAAGACTGTCCCGGAATTATCTGACAGAGAAGTTTCTGGGACAGAATAAATGCAGCTTCTGTGAAGATCAGAGGAAGTTGGGCTGCCATGACCAAGAGCAGAAAAATTGAAGAGACTGAGAAGTTCTTTGACTCATTTCAGCAAGGGCTTTTTCAAGAAGACTTGATCAAAAAGAAAATTGGTATCAGAAATAGAATCACTGTTGTAATTATCCTGCCCACATAACACTTAAGATGTTTGGGAAAGGTTTGTACGAGGAACATAGAAGAGAGTAGAGGTGAAGGCTAGAGAAACTTAAGGATACTCTAGGCAGAGCCTCATGGGGAATTCTGCTAAGAGTTTGGAAGGCCAGAACACAGAGAGAAACGCAATCAGTGGAAGTAATATTCATGATATTTCAAAGTCAGGGAAGAACTGACTCTACCAGAAACTGAGATGAAATCCATCTATGCTATATTCTGGCAAACACGATGGCTTCATCCAGCCTGTGTCCTGAGAATTTAAGCAAATCTGACTTTAAATGTAATGGACTAATTTATCCAGCGTAGCAACTTCTGCTGCAGGCCATCATTTAGGCTGCAGCATGGTAACTGCTCTTATCCAGATCTACAGTGAGACAGCACATTGAAGGATTTAGGGTCCAGCCTTAAAAGTCTTTGCTGAGGTCTAAAAGGGTCGCTACCACAAGCAAAAGAACTGGGTCTGAGAGATACAGAAAGAGAATCTTCTCCAGCACATTCTTCCTAGTCATGTGCTCTTTATCTTTCTCCCGTCTGTCCTAAGTGTCTATAATTTCTTAGCTCTAATCCTCGGTCACAATTCTAATTCCAATTCTCTGTTTCATTCTTTTTCTTCTTTATTTTTCCTACATTTTTTATCCTTTTACATTTCTGACAGCTTCTCCCTTCAGCTACAACTACTTCTTTTTCTAGTCTCTCAAACGATAGCCCAGCAATAGAGCACAGAAATATGGAAAATATAGAGCTTAGAAACGGGGAAAAGTCTCCACCTTGCAGACAAGGAAAATTAGCTGTGGTTGTTAGGTCAGCACCTTTAAGAAGAAACCTTATGTTCCGAACTGGGAGAACAGGCAGCATGAAAGCAAGCCCCTTGTTGAAGTCTCCAGATTGTAATGCAAATGTATTTGAAAAGAGAGAATGTGGGATAGGAAGGCTGCTGAAGTCATTCTCTGCTCCAAAATGGCCACTTCAGAAAATCTCTTAGCCTCTAAGACCTACACAGCCAACATAGTTGTGGTCTATGGACTCCAGACTGTATCTCTAACTAACAGAAGAACCTTTGAGCATCATTTCTGTGGTACTGATTTTACAGGCATGAAAGATGCAAGAGTGAGGTGATCATGGAGGTTGGGCCCTAGGACCCAGAAACTTTCTATGGTTAGGCTTCAGTGTGTGGTTTTTGCTCTTTTGGCTTTTTTTTGGTGGGGTGCACCATCAGGCTCTCAAAAAAACCACACATGGAGGCTTATTCTTAGTTAGGAATGCCCAGTCTTAGCTTGGCTTGCTTTGGGGCAGCTTTTCATAACTTAAATTATCCCAACTATCTTTTGCCTCTGGGCTTTTATCTTTCTCCATTTCTGTATATCTTACTTTCCTTCTTACTCCATAGCTGGCTGGGCGGCTGGCTGGCCCCTGATGTTGTCCTCTCCTGTTCTTGTGTTGCTCATCATTCCCCTCACCCTCTGTTCTCCGTCTATTTATTCTCTCTGCCTGCTAGCCCCACCTTTCCTTGCTCCTGCCTTGCTACTGACTGTTTACCTTTTTATTATTAGACCATCAGGTGTTTCAGACAGCACAGTAACACAGCTGTTAAACAAATACAGCATAAATAAAAGTCACACACCAGAAAATAATATTCCCCAACATTTTCCCTTTTTTCTTTCCAAACAAAAATGAATAATTTTAACTTGAACATAGTAAAACTGTGTACAGTAAAAACAATCATCAAGATTGCATTCACAATTTATTTAATTCCAGTTCATTTCTGACTGGTAAACTTAAAGAAAATACTCCATAATATATCCTATCTTAGTAAATCCAGGACATTTTTTTTTCAGAGTGAGGCTGGATAGTTATTTAGTGGGGTATGGAGGAGGAAGGAAAGAGAAGAAGAGAAAAGCAGAGAGAGAGAGAGAGAGGAGAGGGGGGGGAGAGAGCAGATGCCTCTTCAAGAGAGAGATGTAAAAGCATAAATCCAAAATTTTATATCTAACTTATTTTCTATTATATCTAAGAAAACCTGCAGCTATAACTATATAGTCTTCAACACCATCAAAGGCACCAGAAAGATATAATATTATTTGAATAAACAAAGAGTGCATTGCAAATGACTTCTAAAAACTCTAGAAATGATAGAGACATCTGACTGCCTGGATAGTCAAAGTTCCTTTGCAATGCTGGGGCATCCATCTTCAGCCTACAGGCCCATAATATCTGGCAGATGTTTCAATGAATCAGGAAACTTGAAAGACTATCCTGCCTATATTGGTCATTTTTCAGTTGCTTTCCTCTGTGTTCTGCAGAATGTCTGGCAGTTTCTTATGTAAAGCAGGAACCCTGAAGATCCATCCTGCCTTGTTCTGGCAAAGTTTTCAGCAGTCACTTTCCTGGGGGTCTTGCATGTCCAGTCTGAACAGCACATAGTTAGATGTCAAAGGCAAGAGCAGTTTCTTTGCCCAGTGAAAGAAAACTCCATAACGAGTTTCTTCAATGCCCACATCTTCTCTGAAGTGAATTGGTGCTGCCTGGAGCAGGTGTATCTCATTGTCATGAAAAACTTTAAAGTAACTAAACATTTAAAATGCCATATTTTATAGGTATCTGAAGACCATCTACCTAAAATATATCTCTATATGATCTGGAAAGCATAACTAACATATCTACAAATTTGATTATTATAGATGACTAAGTAGTGACCTGTGTTTCTTGATTATCCTAAATAGTTCATAAATATCCTAAATGGATTTTAAAAACTAGAATTTTACCTTACATTTTTAGATGAACTGTATAGGCACAATACCCTAAACAAGAGCAAAAACATATATACAATATTTTATAACAAAAATAACCTTAAATTGGTATCAATATACAAAATCCTTTAAACAAGAGTAGAAACATTTGTACAGTGTCTTGTAACAAAAATTACTTTAAATCTGTATCAATACACAAAAGTCCTTTAAACAAGAGTAAAACATATATAAAATGTAAGAAAATTGACTTTGAACTTATAGCCATATAACAAAATCCATGCCAATGCAAAATATTTGAATTAATAGTGATCCTTTTATCCTATATTCCTATTTTCCCCTGAATATAATAAACACCCATGACCTACAAAGTAACCAAAGACCACCCACGCCCCCTTTTCTCTTGGGAATGTGGACATTGTGTTCTCTAGACTGCTTCCTGCTGATAGTGGGCAAGATATTTTTAGGGTCCCAGAAAGAAAATTTGAGATAATAGCCAAGACTTGGAAAGACCAGTTAGAACCTTTATCAAAAGATATCACCTGTCAAGTTTCAGGAGGTCTCCCTTGATCAAACTAAATCCAAATCAGCCTGGAACAAATCCACAGCCTCTTGTTTCCTGTGGAAACAAAAGCAAAACCTCTTCTCCAAAGCATTTTTGATCTCCATTTGACAAATACATTTTTTTTGTCTTTTTAAAAACTAAAACAGTCTTAAAATATCTAAGCTGGTTTATTTCAACAGTCCCTCTTTCAATTCCAGGTCTCTTAGCAAGTGTCCTTTTCTTTTCAGCAACCAAAAAACTTCAAAATCAGAAAAATACTATACAAGATCCAGACTCCCTGTGTGTTTCCCATCTTTATGTGGTTTTTTCCTTTACATTACTTTTACTGTCTCTTTAAAGACTTTATTATTTTTAATCTATTTATTTCTATGATTGCCCATACCCATTTTCTTTCTGTCTTAAGCCTACACACATTATAAAACACACTGAGACCTGATTAGAGGTTTGTTTTCTTTTGTTTTTATTTGGGCCTCTTTTACTGCATATATTTTCACTATTTTTGACTGTTTTTAACTTTAGACTGTTAAACTACACCTGGATCCTCCAGGTGCTCTAGCCACTGACTCTGCCCACTCTCAGTTCAGGTCCTAAAAGCCAGGTCCAAAGCTTGCAGCCAGGTCGGAGGTACCTGATCAGGAACTGCATGCAAACTTCTAGAGCTCTAGAATGCTGATACTTGTGCCATATCAAGCATTTTTACTTTGTTTTTGTTCCTACTTAATGTACTGGCTGTTCAAGGGTTCGTCTGCAGGCACAAAATATTAAAGGAGTCTTAACTTTTTTTCAGCTTTCTTTGGCACTAGTGGATATTCAAGCCTTTTGTTGGAACACCAAAATGTTGTGTGTTTTTTTTACTTTTTTTGGTTTTTTGAGAGGCCTACCACCCAGCTCCCAAATAAATTGCACATAAAGGCTTATTCTTAGTTAGAAATGTCCAGTCTTAGCCTGGCTTGTTTCTGGTCAGCTTGTCTTATTTTAAATTATCCTGACTATATTTGCCTCTGGGCTTTTATCTTTTCCTATTTCTGTATATTTTACTTCTTTCTCCTTGACTTGCTGTGTAGCTGGGTGCTTGGCCCCTGATGTCCTCCTCTCTTTGTTCTCTCTTGTTCCTCTTTTTTCCCCCTATTTATGCTCTCTGCCTGCTATCCCCACCTATCTTTGCTCCTACCACTCTATTGGCCATTCAGCTCTTAATCAGACCATCAGGTGTTGTAGACATGCACAGTAACATAGCTTCACAGAGTTCATCAAATGGAACATAAACAAAAGTCACACACCTGAAAATAACACTAGGCAATTTTGGCAGAGTCAAATTTCCCACAAGGGAATATTGAGAGGCCATTCCAAGAAGCTGGAAAAGCAAACCATAAGTTGCAAATGAAATGCGGGTAACAACAGTATGTTGAAGTTGCCAGGATGGTAGGATGTCTATCAAAGACAGCAGGCATGGAGTGTAGCTGACCCAAGAAAGAACAACTGTGCATTACAGCTATAGAGCTGGAGCAGAAGAGCCGCCAAAGCTGTTAGATGCCAGGTGATTCCATCACAAGCCCCANCTGATGTGGTAGGGAGCATGGCTCTCTTTTCCCAGGTGATGGGCAGAGTGGCTCAGTTCCACAGCCAATTCCATCCAACCACTCACTCCCTGAAAGTCAGGTCCACATTCTCAATGGTAAAGATAGAAGCATGCTGAGAAGTATTCTCCATACCAAATTAAATGAACGTCTCATTTGTTATGGGATAAATAGAGATACAAAGTGTAACTGATAAAAATCATTTATCATCTGCT
This sequence comes from Alexandromys fortis, assembly GCF_014885135.2. Taxonomy (NCBI): domain Eukaryota; kingdom Metazoa; phylum Chordata; class Mammalia; order Rodentia; family Cricetidae; genus Alexandromys; species Alexandromys fortis. The sequence continues at coordinate 8,594,548 of NW_026067940.1, read as the reverse complement.
TTCCTATAGGAAACTCAACACTTCATATTTCAGGAGAGAGAAGCATGTTTTCCTATGGTTCCTTTTGATTATATACAATATATACCAGTCTTGTGCTATTTGATATTCATTTTATAATTTATCTTCATTACAATGGTTCTCACTAATTAGTCACTTCCTTGCCCTGTAGTCATTCAAGCATTGTGTTTTGGATTGCTATAGATAGAACACATTGTAGTACTAAGGTCTGGACTTGCTATTTCCTCCATTTTAACAAAGCAGAGCTTTAATGCAGAATCTGGCTGATGTGCTACATGGCACAGAATTAGAAGACACGTCTATCCTTCATTTGAAAATAAAAATCCAGACTTGCTAATAATGTCACAATACTTTGGCAGTCTGGACTGGCAAGAGAACAAAAGTCATTTCTATCTTCAACTTTGCAGCGATGTTATTCTTGACTTCGAAGGCACATTCTGATGAGAGCCTTTCCATTTTGAACTCTGGGAAAGACTTAAGTGTAAAAATAAACTCAAAGAACTGTAGCATTACATTTGTATTTCTGACCCAATTGGAACACCTCTAACATGGAGCAATTCTACAATAAGATGGGTAAAACTGCATGTGAGAAAAATCAGTACATGTACAGTAGCCCACCGTGTTCATGCATTCTGCTGATAGTCTATGAAGTATCATAAATCTGTCATCCTTAATTTAGCGCAGATGTTCCTAAATATTTTAATGAAACAGCTTTCTGTACTTCACCATACCAAGAGCTCCACTATCGTCTATGGAAGGTGTAACTGAAACTGTTATATCTACCTCCCATCCTACACTGACCCCCTGAATAACAATAAATATATGGATGATGATTTATAAGCAATACACAAACACCACCAGTGAGATTCTGAAGATGTAGCATGAGAAGTCTGAGGAGAAGTTTCCGTGGCTCGTTGTCTCATGTGATTGCTTCCAAAAGCAACACTCCCAGAATCATCTCTGCCATGGCTAAAGGATTATGAAGGCAGAAATGATTGGATGCTTAACAAAAAAAGGAATCTCACACTAGCTAAGAAAACAGATCAGTGTTTATTAAGGGGTAGACTTACAAGGTCAGGATGTTCTGCTTGAATGATGAATGAAGATCAGATCCAAAGCAAACCAAACAGCCAAAACGGGGCCCCGAGACAAGCAGAGAGATGAAGGAAGGGGCCTGATGCGCTTCTGCATCCAGGTAAATAGTCTATGAGGCCACACCCCAGTAGACGAGTAGTTGTTAGCTATACACCTTCCGCCAGCAGTATTAACCATGAAACTCTGTCTGAACTGGATACATATAGTACTTAATGTCCCACATTGTGCTTGATCTGTCCATGACTTTCCCCAATCTCTAGTAAATCTGGAAAGCTTCTCCCATCCCTCAGAAGTGTTTCCACTGCCAATTTCCAGACCTTCCATCAAGGACAACTCAAGCACACTGTCTGTCAGATTCTCACAGCCAGAATGGCCGGATTCAGAAACTTCTTTTGGTGTTCTTAAAATATGGTCACTTGTGTCTGTCTTGAAAATGGTCTTAACCTCTTTGGTGACAGTACTTACCAAAGTGCTCTCTCTATACAGGGATAATTTCACTTGCCCATCGTGCACATGGGCTCTCTAAAACTTACCTCCTGGTTGAAATGGAATAATGAAAATAGTATAGTTCATAGATCTAATCTATGGGGGAAGTTGAAAAGGACAAGATCTCCCGAGCAAATTGGGAGTATGGGGACCATGTGAGAAGGTTGAATGGGAGGAGAGAGGATGGGAAGGGAGCAGAAAAAAAATGTATAGCTCAATAAAAAAAAAAAAAACATACAGGACTCATAACCTAAAAAAAAGAAAGAAAATAGTATAGTTAAAGTAACATGAATCCATCAATTGCTTCTGGGAAATAAAAAATAAAAATAAAAACTATGATGGTCAAAAGCAGTGCAACTTTCCCCAGAGCCTGTGAAGAGATAACTGATTGTGATAAAATAATGCAACTGGACTCTGCAGACCTGAACATCCCACCCTATCTAATATTCAAATCACAAATACCCTGCTCTGTGGGCAGTGAAATCACAGCTTCCTCACAAGCACTGTCTACTTTAATATTGTCTGAGTCCATCATATATTTAGTAATTACTGGGAATTGTGAGGGGCGACCTCATTTTAATGTTACAGAAACTCAAACACATATTGAACATCTTGTTTTCATGATGAAAACAAGCCATTTGATGAACTGGACTGAGTCCTTTCATAAATGACAGATAATTCTTTCTGCTGAATACCCAGACATTTTTGATTTTGTGCTATTCCAGAGCTTTTGTTCTTAGATAAAATTAAATTATGTGTCTTTGCCTTTGGGGAGCTTGTTTCTAACATCTGTGAATTTGGCATGGAATGTCTGGAGATACTTTTCCCACTTTCAATGTATTATATACTTTTTGCAAACTTCGCTTGATGCATATGTATCTTAAGATGATTTCCTTCTGGCTGGTGAAAGGGAGATGCTTGGCCACATGCGAACTCCAAGGATGTTTCTTCCTGCTGAGCACTCATGGTCTTTACCAGTTTTGGGGAGCTTGTTCAATGGCCAGCATCTAGGGAAAGGGGAAAAGGCCCAGGATCTGTGCTCTGGTGTCTCACACATTTTGGTGTGTTGGTTTCTCTGTCCTTCAGACTTGGTCTCATCAACTGAGAAAATGACCGAGGTCCTTTGAGATTCCTCCTCTGGAGCAGTTAGTAATTGTGTGTGTCACCTTGACTAGTCTAAAGCATACCTTGTAATCGTTTCTTGGAAATGCCTATAAAGGGTCTCATGGTGGACCAGCACTGGAATCAGCACAGTGAATAGAGAGCCTTCACAAACAAAGGCAGGAATAACTGAATTAGTTGAAGGAAAATGGAACAAGAAATGCAGAAAGAGTCTTTGTTGCCTCTTCTTGAACTGGGGCATCTCTGTTTTCCTGCCTTAGACATCTGAGCTCCGGCTTCATGGATCTGTGAACTGCAGAGCTCATGACAGCTGCTTTTCTGGTTCTCAGACCTCCAGACTCACAACGAGACTCTGGTTATTAATCACCACAGTTCTCAGGTCTTCCAGCTCAGAGATTACTCTACTGGATCTTGACCCTGTTCTCTGGGATCTAGACCCAGACAACTTACCATCAGTTTTTCTTTTTCTTCAGCTTTCAAATGGAAGGTGTAGATATTTTTGACTTTTATAACCACATGAACCAATCCCCATAATAAACCAAATCATTAAAATATATCTATGTAAATTCATTTTCTATACTTACCATCTATCTATTATCTATCTACTGACCTACCTCTCTATCTATCTATCATCTATACCCATCCATCCATTAGGTGTGTTTCTCGGCAGAACTCTAATGCACCCTCCCTGCAACCTTACCTGACAACGCTGCAGTGCTAGGCTGTGGCTCTTAAGGGTCTTAGCCTGTTTCTTTATTCTATGTCAGAGATAAAAGCTGAAGATAGTTGATTCACGTGTTTTGTTTTTAAATTATTTTAGGTAAGGAACAAATTTATTTCTTATTGTTCTTATTTAAAAGACAAAGTCTGACTTTTGGTCACTTTGCATCCATTCACATTTGGGTCAACTGTCATTGAGTTCTTGGCTGCAATTGGGACATCTTTATCTCTACCCTTCCAAGGCTCAGGCACCATTGAGGGAAAATAAGGAAGAAAGACTCCATATGCTGCAAGCTGGGGAAAACTCGAGTGAAACACCGTCTTCTGGACACGACCAGCCATCCGCGCGCGCACACACACACACACACGCACACACTCACAGCAGCTGTGCTTGTCTGCACATGATAAAGCCAGTCAGCGCGAGAGCGTGGAGGGGAAGGTGGCTTATCCCTTCCCACCCCTAACTAAGGAGCTAGGAACAGCTGCTGGCTTCTGAAGGAAGAACAGTCAATTTTCTTTAAGGATGTGGTTCTGAGTAGATCAACAGTGCCACAGTTTGGGGAAATGGAGCCTACAATGAGAAGATGGGAGAATGCTAAGAAGTGACTAATGAGCTTACAGCAGCTATGACTGCAGACACAAGACCTGGACAAGATCAAGCCAGACAAAATACCAGCATGGATGGAGGAGGGGCTCACAAAGCCCCACCCCTAACAGAGAAGCTGTGGGTGGATGGTTGATGTTTCCTGGAGGAAGGGAGGGTCAATTTTCTTCAGGGATGCAGTAAGAGTCATCTGTCTCCTTCCACAACACAGGGTTAGTATCTCTTGAACCTGAAGTCCTAATACATATTTTGATCCCTTAGAGGTCAGTACTACAGCTTCTTTGAACGTTTCTTTAATCCACACTCCTCGTTTCTGACAAGTTATCCCCTGAACATTAGAGGACCTGTGCATTTGGGAAGAGAAAGAAGTTGCTTAAAGAAGAATGGGAATGAGGCATTGCCAAACACAAGGAAGCTCTAATGTTCAGTTCAAGAGCTTCTTCCTGGCCAGGGTTTTAATACTTGCTTTTAGTATGGTCTTTGTTAAGTTTTATATTGTGATGAAGAGACACCATGACACAGCAACTCTTATGAAAGAAAGTATTTAATTAGAACTTGCTTACAATTTCAGAGGTTTAGTCCATTGTCATCATGGCGGGAAGGATGGCGGCACATGTTGGCACAGGCCAACATGGCTGACATGGTGCTGGAGAAGGAACTAAGAGTTCTACATCCAGATTGACAGGCAGCAGGAAGAGAGACATACACTGGTCCTGACTTAAGCATTTGTAACTCCAAAGCCCACACCCAGTGACACAGGTCCTCCAAGGCTACACCCACTGCAACAAGGTCATTCCTCCTAAAGCCATTCCCTAAACATTCAAATATATAAGCCTATGTGGGCCATTCTTAATCAGATCACCACAGGTCTGGTGCCCATATTGTTTGTTTTAATTGTATCTAACTGGAGACAGGGTGGTACCAAGGTAAAGGTTGTAAATAGCACTCACCAATCTTCCAGTTCCATACCAACACCCTCCTAGGCATCAGTGACCTTGGTTAGTGACTGCATCTTTTGTGATTAGCAATGCTGTTGAAATTTGATTGAAAAGTTGAGCATTTTTGGAGGGACAGATTCTAACTCGACCATAGCAAATGACGGCCATTGTCTAAAAGGTTTGAAAGTCTCTGGCTCTGAAGAGAAGCTGGCCACGATTTGAAAAACTGTTTTTACAAGCTTGGGGTCTAAGAGCCCTAAAGTGTCGATCATTTATTTTGCTTAAATTTCAGCTACCACAACCTCCTTACCAACTGTCTCCCCAGTATTCCACATTTTTCCGTTTGGCCATTTTACTTATGAGGCATCTGCCAAGATTTCCAGTGGTGGAGCTTGGGACAAACCTGGCAGTAGAGTCTGGGTCAGTCCCTCCGCTATGGTTTGAATAGAAAATGCTGTCATCTACCACAGTGCTCCAGTAGATAAGGACTGAGCTAAGACAAGACACGTGAATCAGATCGAGAGTCCAAGCTTTGACAAACTGTGTTCCTCTGTGATTCAACAGAAGTCCTCAAGATGAGGTCTGAAGAATTCAGGGATGACGAAGAAGGGAGAGAAAAGCAATAACAAATTAAGCAAGTTTAGTGTAAGACCCTCGTCTCTTATTCTCAAAGGAACAAAAAGAAGTTTCTCAGCAAAGTGTTTTAAAATTAGAGGAGTCTTGGCGAGGGTCTGATATTGGCAGTGTCCCAGAAGCCAGACCAACAACTCCTTGCAATTGAACATTTGCAGGTTATGCTTGGGCAAAAGAATCCACTGTGTGACACACCTAAGCTCCCAAAGCCACTACAACAAACGATTAGGTTATGGAAAGGTGGGAAAGATGAGGATCAAAGTATTTTGTTGTTGTTGTTTCTTTGTTTAGTTAGTTAGTTGGTTTCACTTGTTTTTTTTTAATTTTTTAAAATTTTATTTGTGGGGGAAGACTATAGGGTAGAGGGCACACAAGGAAAGGACAGAAAATTAGTGGGATTGGGTTACATGATATGAAATTCACAAAGAATTAATAAAAATTATGTTAATAAAAATAAATAACACACACACAAGAGTTGAATGAATTGTGTTGTGCCCTGACACTATAGTGCACTACATAGCACAGCAGGACCTAGCACAGCTCAAAAGGGCATGAAAAGCTCCTAGTAACTCCCCTGTGAGAGCAGGATCCTTACCTCAAGGCAGAGAAGAGATCATTTATTCTGGAGCCAGGTATGAGTAACCATGGCCTAGAACGCAGGTTTAGGCTATTCCAAAGCCCATGTTCCAAAGTGGGAGAAGTTTCATGAAGCTTTAAAGTAACAAAACAAAGGAAGTCATAAATCCAGATCTTTCAAATAATTTGGTGGAGACATCAGAAGTGTGATTACAGAGAAGCAGAGACCTCAGCTAACAGGCTTGATGCCCCAATAACATTGTTAGTTAAGAGACAGAGCTTGTAGCTGGCTAAGTTAACAGTTTCCAAAGGCTTTTTAGCTGTTAGTCACAGGAGATTTGGCCTGACACAGAGGTGGGCAAGGAATGGCTATTTAGGGGGGCAAAGATGACCTGAGATAAATTGTCCTTAGGCCCTGGACCTACATAAAACATTCCAACTTCTTTTTATCACTGAGATTCTAATCAGTCAATCAATGTTGGCAGACAAAGCTTTTTTCCAGGAATTTTCATTCACACATTTAAAGAAACTAGCCATGCAAGCAGACATCCCGAGAGAACATAGCCAGCACACTTGCTGGGCAAGTTACATAAACTTTATGAATCTTAGTCTCTTTATCTGTACAGCAAGGCTGTTCTTATATCGTGTTCTCTCATCTCTGGAATAAAAACACATTAAAATATTTTTATAACATGAAGCAGGTTCAATATCACCTAAATTAAAAAATATTACAGGTGATTAAAGGTAGCAATGTATGTAAAGAGTTTGGAAGTGATAAAGCACTAAGTGAAGCTGAGGTATCATTATTTTAATTATGCAATTATACAGGAGCACAATTACCTCTGCTTAGTTCTGTTACCTGCTGTGCTGACACTCAGATTTTAATTCCCAGGGCCAGTCCCAGGAGAATAGTCCTCTAGGGGCCTCAAAAATCTCTACTTTGCATTTCTAAAAAAGAGGCACTCACCACATGCCCTTCAAATGGGCACCGTGCCTTCCCCCTCTTCACCCTCCTCTTCCCCTTGTAATTTGATTTTGAGATTGAGAGTTTCCTGCTAAATGAAGAGTAAGAAGTTAAAAGAAACTGAGGAGACCACCTCTGGAGTTGGGGTGGGGTGGTCCATAACTGTGAAATCTTGGAATGGGGAAGAAAAGAAACAGTTTGAAATTTTGAAGGAGTGAAGAAGACAATATCCTGAGACCTTGGCTCGGGTCTCAGCTCCACCTACTGTGAGCCAAATGGTGACAGCCATCACTATGCCCATTGTCTGTGACATAGCCATGACACTGGTCATGTGACCTAACATAGTCCATTGTCTTGGAAAACTGTGGCTTATCTTTGTTAGTTTGATGCTGTCTTTACACTTACACAGTTGGAGATGAAGTTGCTGAACTTGGATCCTGTTAGCTCATTGTGAAGTGTGAACACTTGCCAATAGGGAAGAGAATCATTAAATGAGAAGAAAATTTCCTGTTTAGCAATTAAAATCATTCCCCAAGTTGTCAGTTTCAAGGAAGATGGTGGGTTGGGTCCTGCCACCAAAAGAGAAGGAAAAATATTGATTTGGCTTCTCTCTTAATTCTTTCTTCTGTGTTCAAAGTGGTCATCCTTCTGGGGTGTGGACAGTCTCCTGTGAATGTGGATGCTCACTCTCCTTGTCACCAGAAGCTTAGTGAGTTAAATACTAGGGCTCCTGGGCAGCAGACTCTAAGACAGATATCTGTCACTTGTCATCTGCCTGCTCCCTCGTCCTCACCACAGTTAGTGAGGGGATGGAACAACCTTAGTGAAATAGATACTGACAAGAGAAACCCCACATTCCTGCCATTCCCAATTGGGAATCTGCAGGAAGCACCCATGATAACCAAAAATAATTGAACTAATAATTATGAGTATTTTACATTTAAAATAAATATTCAGTTTTGTTCCTAATGTTCTATGAAAAAGTTTATACAAAGCCGGGCGGTGGTGGTGCACTCCTTTAATCCCAGTACTCAGGAGGCAGAGGCAGGTGGATCTCTGTGAGTTCGAGGCCAGCCTGGTCTACAAGAGCTAGTGCCAGGACAGGCTCCAAAGCTACAGAGAAACCCTGTCTCGAAAAACTAAAAAAAAAAAGTCCATCTACAATTCGCTGCAACTGGCAAGCACTGACCACTGAGCAAAACTGCCTTTCATATGAACTGAAGATCACCTGACATGGACAGAATCGCTGGAATTGACCACCTAGCTACTCAGGAAAAGGTAGGCCTGTCTTCCTACAGATTTCTCAGCCCACCAGATCTTCTGAAGCCTGGCTGGCCCTGAGCTAAACAGCAAAAGACAGAGACTATAGAGGACCCTAGGAGTGGCTCTAGGTGCCAACCAAGTAACTTCTCTATTGTTTTTTAACCCATAACTCAAGTAAAATTTTATCCTTCTCTAAGATCTCTGATGCAGTTTGTCAGCTGAGAGGTTTTGTCAGTTTAAAAGACAACCTCACCAAACAAATTTCAGCAAAATACAATCACAAGACCTAGAAGTTTTAAAGGTGTGAGGACAAATACAGTTATCAAAATTTTCTCTCATGTTGCCTTCCATAGTATTAAAAATACTTTTCATTGTGCAAAAATATCTGTCACAGTCATTCTGACATAAATATGCTACTGGTTATATAATGTATAACCAGTATGTCTAAAACTTCTGTTTTCACAAACCCAAAGAATTCTTGTAGGTTCCAGGAAGCCAAATTGAAGGATCCACCTTAAACAGGTCAGGTACATCCCCCTCAATTCCCTTAATTTAACTTTGTCCTCTGTTCTGCCAATACCTTAAACAGGTGTAAGAGACACTAGACATTTCCATACCACAAACACCGGACAGGAGGAAAGAGACCAGCTATGCCAGGATGTGACCAGGGCCTAGCCTTTGCAGGTTCCCCCCAAAGATGACGCCCACAAATAATCAGGAAAATGTCTTGAGAATCTTTTGTCCCAATTCCTTTAACCTGTGGTGCCCAACCTTTCACCTTTTTATTATAAAAAAAGAGATGGGAATGGAATGATTGGTCTGTCTCTTTAAGAGACAAGTCACGCCCACTCCCTCCCCCATTCGCTGAGACAGGCTAATCTTCAGCTTCCAGCCTGAGTTCTCTCTCTTCTCAGAGAGGCAGGTCCCATCTCTCCCTTCTCTCCTCTCTCTCTCTCTCTCTCTCTCTCTCTCTCTCTCTCTCTCCTCTTCTAACATTCTCCCCCTTCCCTTCCATAACCCACTTAATAAATATCCAACATCACTCTTCATGGCATGCCTATCTGTCTGTCTCTTGCCTGCCACTGCCACGTGGCTTACCACTCTGGACCAGCTGCCTGAGACCTGCAACATGGTCTCCTGTTGCCTGCCACTGCCATGTGTCTCCCTGAACAGGACCAGCCACAGCTCAGGGACCTCCAGCTTCCCTGCCTGGGACTGGCTGCTCTCAGGGCCTGCTGCCACATGGCCTTCAACCAACACTTGGGGACCTGTAGCATTTCTGTTGCCTGCCACCTTCAGGGATCCCACAGCATTTTTCATAATCCATTATACCTGTTCCAGACAGTGTTCATTAAGTCAGGGTATAAAGAAACTACTCATATAAGTTGTTAAGTGTTAGGCCTCTCGTCCAGCTCATAGAAACTGAAGACTAAGAGACCATGGGCTTCTCTCTTAGCATTTCAAAAATGGGATAAAAGGGAATTGTTAAATAATGCATATCAGAAACATTTGCATTGACAATGTCAAGAAATACCATCTAAAATATAATTCACAGGGAAAAACAATTCACATATGTCTAGATTCTGATGGTACAAAGTGGCTGATTAGAATGAGAGACATTTATAGCTTTTGGAATGCAGCCTAAAATCATACAGTGGTTTTTAAATTAGTTTCTGACCTTCAACAGGAAAAGTCCACACTTTTTCAAAACAAATATCAAGTACAATTATGGTGGGAATTAATAAATATACTCCATATAAGACAGATGAGGTGTGATACAATTTCCCCCATCTCTCCTGTGAGAGGGATTTGCACGTTTTGATTATCATTGTGTTCCAGGTTTCTCCTTCCTTTCTACCTCCTTCACTTATCACCAGTGTATTAAATTAGAGGGAATGGCACATACTTAATTTTGTGTACAAACTTAATTTATTGGTAGCTATTTCCAGAGAGCATACTGGAAATATCCTCTTGATATTTGGCTATTAGTCAGCCATTCAATCACAGAATTAATTTTATTTTAACTTACCAATATTTTAAATCTCTCTTGTTGAAGAAGTTATATTCATAAATATAAATTATACAAAATAGCTTTCTTTTCTTATTAGTATATGTGTCGTATACAATAAGAGAGGCCATTATGATACTTTCAGGCATATTCAGTCCTCATTACCTCCCCTGCCTTATTGATCACTTTCACTCCTCAAATTGTCCTCTTCTATTTCAACTTCCATTTTCCTTTTTTAAAAAGAAACAATGGAGATTCTTCATATGAAGGAAAACAGGATGTTTTTCCTTCTGAACCTGGCTGATGTCACTTAGTGGAAGATCTCCAGTTACTTTCATTTCTTCTGCAGATGACATAATTTCATTCTTCTTTGTGGCTGAATAACACCTGTCCTTGTATGTGCACTATGATTTGCTTATCTGTTGATGCACACCTAGGCAGCAAGACTGTGTCCTAGTGTGAGGCAATGTTAACAGTGTCACACTGGATGTTGGTACAAGGGTGTCTATGTGCTGACTTTCCTTCCTTTTAATGCACATCCAGGAAGGGAACAGTCGGAGCACATGCAAGCTCTGATTGGAATTGTTTAAAGGAACTCTGGTCTATACGAACTGACATAATCCTACACTAATTTGCATTCATATCCATAGTATATAAGGGTTCAGCAGCCTTATGGCATCCTGGCCAGCTCTGTTTTGTTTACTTCCTGAGAACCATTCTGGCTGGGTAAAGTGAATTTCAGTGAAGTTTCAATTTACTTTTCACAGGTGCTTAAATAGATTGAACAATTTTTCACATATTCATTGGCCATTTGTACTTCTTTGAGAACTATATTCAGTTCATGACCCGACCCAATCCTCAAAAAATCAGACTTACAGAGGTCAAATGAATATAATGTACATCTGCACCATGTTTGTAGCAGCTTGTAGAACGTTCGACAAAGTAAACCCTATTTTAAACCATAAAGCAAGTCTTAGTGAATATCAAAATTGACGTGATTTATCTTTGATCAAATCATTATGAAATACAAGTAGAAGTCAATAGAAACTAGATAAATGCATGGAGACGGAACAACACACCTTTAAAAGGTAAGAGAGCAATTGAAACAGCAATAAAAAAATTTCACACATCCTAGAACCCAAAGAAAATTAAAACACAACTTTCCAGGGACTCTGGGACACAGCAAAGGCAGTTCTAAAAGGTAACTTGTAGCCATGACAGCATGCACTTGAAAAGAAAAGGCAAAGATTTCAAATAAATAACCAACTCCCTTGTATATTTCAAAATATACCTCAAAAGCAAGGATGAGCTGAAATTGCATAACTAATAAAAGTGAAAATTAGGGCACAAACAAATGAAACAGAGACTAAAATAATCTCAATCAATGAAGCAAAGAGTTTGTTTTGTGAATAAATAAACACCCTGGGCAAACCTTCGACCCAACTGCCCAGTTAAAGGTGAAAGAGATGGTGCAAATTAGTATAATTTGAAATAAAAAGGTAGATTTAAATAAGATTCCACTGAAATACAGAGATCATGAGAAAATAATTTGAAAATATTTATTCTAAGAAACTAGAAAGTCTAGAGAAACTCATGTGTAAACACATATGACCTGCCAAAATAGAATAAAGTATATTCTATATATATCTATAAAGAACAATGAAATTAAAGCACTAAATAAAATATCTACAAAGATAAGCTTAAGAAATGATGAATTCACTACTTATGCTTTCAGAGCGGAAAAAAATAATTAGCAACCATTCCTTAAAATATTCTAGAAATATTTCCTCTCATGTGGAAGCAATGTTCCAGACTAATTCGATCACGCATGTACCACACTTTTACAAAACACCGGCTAAAGATAAGGGAGGGCAAACTGTAGAAGAATTTCCTTGATGAATGTAGACATGAATATCTGCAGTAAAAATATTTCAAGCTGAATTCAGTATGGCATCAAAAAATGTGACTAACTTTCCACCAAGTATGCAAGGCTGGTTTAACATAAGCAAACTGATAGACATCACATGATCATCTCAATAGATGCAGACAGTGCCTTCAATAAAATTGAGAATCTGTTGCTTAAAAAATTTTAGATATTAACATTTCGATATTTCCTGAAACTAAAAATATATTTGTTTAGTATGTCATGTACCATACTAATTAATCTAGATATTTTATTTATTTTTAAGAAAAATCAGTGTGGTTCATGCTATCAGTATTAGTTACATTCCTATTGCTGTGATGACCAAAAGCAATATAAAGAAAAAAGGGGTTTATTTTGGCTTGTGAGTCCAGAGGCGTAGAGTCTACTCTAATATGTGGCTTGGTGGCAGAAGTAGGAAGCTGCCAGATCATGTTTTCATCTACACACAAGAAGCCGAGACACGGAAGAGAAAGAGGGGTGAAGCTGTAAACCCTTAAAGCCTGCACTCACTGACATACTTCCTCCAGCAAGGCTCCTCCTGAAAGTTCCATAACCTCATAACCAGGGCCACCAACTGGGGTCCAAGTGCTCACACACCTGAGCCTATGCTCACCTATGAGCTTAGGTTCGCACACCAAACCAAACACTGTGTTTATTGCAAAGGAAACACAGGCTGTGGGGGCCCAATAACCACAGTAATTGTTAGCCTCTTTCGAGTGCTTCCTATATTCGGGCGATGATCTCTAAGGAAAGGCTTATGCCTTCTGACTGGCTCAGTTCTCACATGCTGCTGAAAAAGCACTTACTAGTGCACAGTTTCTGCCCATGTTTCACAGGTGAGATCAGTGAGTTCTGTATACGAACAAGGACAGCAAGCTTGGCACAGTCCTGGGTAGTAGGACAGCGTCTGAAACTAGGCCACTCAGCCCCAGAACCTACTGATTGCTCAACATAAAATATCTAAGTAAAGAGAGACTTTTAACTTAAATCCTTTATATTCCAATGCTTATCTCCTTAATTGCGGGGTTTTAGTCCTCTTTCCAATCGCCTCACAACAGGTTATTAAGCCTCAGCTGGGGCTCCTTATGAGGTGCAGAGTGGAGACTACGTCTGGAGAAAAGTTTGTTCTATTTTTGGACAGCAGTATTAGAAAACGTCTTGGCAGTGAGCTAAATTTTCTTCTGGTTTTCTGTGTAAAGGGAACAGTGATTGGAAAGACCAGGAGATGAGAGGCTGGGTGGAACGTGAGGCTGTGCTGCTCAGAGCTGAGGCAACACCGGCCCTGTTGCTGCTGTGAGGCAGACTGCAGGTGAAGGCCCAGCCGCTAAGACACACCTTCTTCTGTAATTGGATGTCCCAAGCCCCCAGAGGTCTCTACATGAAGGTCTGTCTATAGGTGCTGCTATTGGAAAACAGATTCTTTAAGAAACAAGTTGTACTGAGAGGCCTTATGTCATCGAGGGTATGCCTCAAGCAAATGTGGGATCCTGGTTTCTGTATTGGACCTTCTTGTTTTTATGTACTTATTTTTTGAGGTAGGTGATTTCATTCCAGGATGTGTTCTCATCAGCACGTGTTGCCTCATCACATGCCCAAAGCAACAAGGTCAACTGACCACGAGGGCTCATAAACCTCTACTCTGTGTAGTTTGACTATTTCAGCCATTTTGTTACAGCGATGGCTCAGCCCCGCCAGCTTCCCCTGGATGCCAGGTCCCTCATCCTGTTCTGAACACTGCTGCGTGTTCATGAGCAACACTCAAGGGAAAGGGCAGGTCCTCTCCTGGGACTCTGATGTTTAGCGCGTTCCCTGCCTTTTAAGAGCCCTGCATCCATCATTGCTACTTTTACTCGGACAGCTGACAGTCTCTCAAGAATGTTTCAGTGGCTGAGGCCTGAGAGAGGGA
>NW_026067940.1:8553603-8578776 GCF_014885135.2 Alexandromys fortis | reverse complement strand
ACCACATTTTCCTTATCCATTCTTCAGTTGAGGGGCATTTAGGTTGTTTCCAGGATCTGGCTATGACAAACAATGCTGCTATGTCCAGTGGTGAGAGAGAAATCTTGAAATCTCCCACTATTAGTGTGTGGGGTTTAATGTATGATTTAAGCTTTAGAAGTGTTTCCATTACATATGGGGGTGCCCTTGTATTTGGGGCATAGATGTTCAGTATTGAGATTTCCTCTGGATGGATTTTTCCTGTATCTATATGTTCAGATAGCCTCTCATCATGAGAATTCTACAGGTGCTCCATTGTATAGGCTTGTGTGTGTACAGAGCTCAGCACAGGTAAACGTTTCCTTCAGTTCTTGAGACAACTGATGCTTTTGAGTGTGTTCCATCCTATGGCTCTATTCCATGACATGCTTCATCCTAGAAAATCTAAAGAGTTCCAGAAGAGACGTGGTCACATGGTCACTAGTCAGAACAAGGAGAGTTACAAGAAGGGCCGTATCGAGATGGAGATAGGGGCTGCGGTAACACAATCATGCAACCAAAGACCAAGGAGCAGATCTACCAGAAGCTGGAACTGGAAGGGGAGAATTCTCCCCCAGTCTTCAGATGATGCATGTATCTGTTAATGTCTTAATACTTGTCCCAACAGGTCTTCAGCGAATACTTCCTTAAGCTACTATGTTTGGGGGCCCTCTGTTATCATAAGGCTGGCAAAGACATTGAAAATGTAACAAGGAAGTTCCCACTGTATCTAGAAATTCCATCATTCACAAATGCATTCCTTTGTCTCAAATGCACAATGATTTCAAATAACATACAGCAATGTCCTTTGGAAAAGAGATTGTGTTTGACATTATATACTCTGGAAATGGAGGTCTCGAGGTCTTGTGTCTCCAAAGAAACACTGAGTTCTATGGCAGTAATCCTAAAGGGCTGAATAGAACCAACTCCAAACAACAGCTTGACTTGAGGACAATGCCACTTGTCTGTCATTTGTCACAGTGTTTCTTATGTAGGGAATCCAGGCTCTAATGAAATCCTGGGCACTGCTGCCCTTAGACTCATCTATGAGGCTTCCCCCTACTCATCTCAGAGCATGCTCTGTGCAATGGAATGAGACTGCAGGGGGCCAATGAACATGTCCACAGAGGTAACTCCATCTGCTCTCAGACCATGATGCAGTGCCCAGTCTATGAATAAGACTGTTCCCCAAAGCTCCTGCAGAATTTTCTCCTAGAGACATGCCATCTGTGAAGTGGAAGACACTCAGTGTGCACACTCCCTCTTGGTGGTGATGAGTGTGCAAAGCATGAAACACAGCTTGGGCCTGGAGATGAAGCCTGGTTGGTTCCCAGACCTATTCTAGCAGCGCTTCAGAACACCCAGACATGGTCTTCTGGTTCTCTACCAAGACACAGCTCTCAAAGCAAGCATTCTTAAATAACCTAGTCCAAAAGTTCAGTATTTGGGAAAGTGGAAGGTAAGCCTTCCATATGCACTGCTTCCATAGAACCAGAGAACTCAGCACGGCCCTGACTCCAATAAGTATGCAGTCTTTTAGAACACCCTGTGAAGGTAGGGAATTGAGCAAACAGCCGTCCATCAAAAGAGGCGTAAGAACAGGACCCCAGCCTGCAAGTGAGAACAAGGGAGAAAGACACTTGGTCCTGTAGCTGGTTTTAATGCTAACTTGCCACAAATCAGGATCACCTGAGTAGGTGGCCTCACCTGGAGAACAGTCCTAGTCACCTTGGTTTATACTGGTAACAGTCAATATAAAAACAGAGGATTTCAGAAGGAAATCTAAGTAAAAAGAAACTCCTCCTCATGTTGCTCTGATCATGGCATATAGCATAGCAACAGAACTGTAGCTAAGATACCTGGAAAGGGTTTGACCATGAATTTAAGCACTACACTCTGGTGGAAATGGCTGTATTTCAAAAAACAGAAATGGGCTCCTTGTCCCTGAGACAATTGAAGGTTTTGAGCTAAAGCTTCCAGAAATTTAAAGTTGGGATAATTAAGCCTATAGCAAAGGGATCTATGAGAATTCAGAAAGGAATGGACCAAGTCAAACAGAATCCTACTAAATTGTTCTGATAAGAGACCATTGTCTCTTCTAGAATCCACAGTCACCATCTACAGATGCCTGTCTGTCTATAAGGGTCCTAGATAATTTAGAGTAACCTTAACTAAGGATCCTACCTTAATTATGATTGCAAGCTTTATTTGTCAAAATAAGGTCACATTTGTACATTCTGGGTGGCTGCATCTTCCATGGTCACATTTCGACTCTGAAATGATGAATTCTGCTATTTGAGTAACACTCTCTTGTGTGCCTATAAACTGAATGCCAGCTTCATGCAAGCAGAAGAGGGGAATGCCAAGCCTTGCTGTGCCCATTGTGACCTCCAGCCTAGGTTAGGATCAGAAATGTTGGTCTAGGATTTCAGATTGCCATGGAAGTTGAGCATTATTCCCATGGGAAATGAGCTTCGAGTGTAACGGGGAAGTGAGGAATAGAATATAGGCAGCAGGAGGGAAGTTCTTGAGACGTCCTAGAAAAACCAAAGCACAGTAAAGAAAGAAACATCACCTGTCTTTACATTCTAAGACCCTTGGTTGTATCACAAGCATTTCTAGAGATTAAAATTCAGATCCAAAACAAATTTTATTTCTTTTTCCAAACAAAGAGATGCAGGGAAAGGAAGCAGTTGCCTGCCCGTTCCACCTCATGTCTTAAAATCACAAAGATCACATATCTTTGTAGCACCACTGCATGGTAGACGTTAATATTCATGTGCTTGGTATATGTTGAAACTAGGACCTTACAGAGAGAACTGAAGCATCTTGGCAGACTTCTACAGCTAGTACAAAGTACGGATGCACAGATGCTCACTCAGCCTGCCCAGGACTAGCCCGCCCTGAACGGAATCTGGATTGGCCCTGCTTCCCACACTGGCGGCCCTAACTAGCCTGATTTCTTTCCCCTGCCTTGGAAGCAGCTGTGGAGCATTTTTCTCCAGCTGTGGAAGAACCAGAAGCTGGGAAAAGACATTTCCCTCTGCTTACGCTACACTGCCACCTAGTGGTCAGGATCACATTTCTTCTTTTGTTATGTTTTAGTGGTTGTGATGAATGAGAATGCCAGTTCTGCTTTGTGAAGCTGTGATTCTATCTCCACTAATGTCCCATACTGACTCCATAAACCATAGCCTCTGTATTCCTCTGTCACCCATGTATATCCCCACCTGGTCGTCTTCTGCCTCATGACCTCCTTCAACAGTAGGAGCATAACTCCCAGCATCAGGCAGATGAAAATCATAAAATATCCCTAATATATCCCCTTATGAGAAGTCTCTGTTCTAATATGAAGAAAATTTCAGAGACCATCTTAAATAAAGGTAGGCCAATAAACCTGCTATGAAACATTTTCACACCTGAGAACACAGTGCACAGCTCATCAAAGCAACTGTACATACTAGGGCATGGGAGTTGAGGCAGCTGCTCTGGGGTGACCTTATCTAGTAGCTGACAGAAGTCATGCTCCCTGGGTACATTGGTACTGAGGAAACCCTTTCCTGAAGCAGAAAGAGAAAGACTATCACCCATCATGAACACACAGTCTAAACCTAGCCTCATCCTGCTACTGTATCATATTGAGTGAGGTAACCCAGACCCAGAAAGACAAATATAATATGTATTCACTTATAAGTGGCTTTTAGACACAAAGCAAAGAAAAACAAGCCTACAATTCACAATCCCAGAGAACCTAGTCAACAAGGAGGACCCTAAGAAAACATAAATGGACTTATCTAAAAGGGAAGTGGAAAAGGATGTGATCTCTGAGTAAATTGGGAGCATGGAGATCATGGGAAAGGATAGAGGGGAGGGGAGAGGAAGGAAAGGGAGCAGAGAAAAATATATAGTTCAATAAAAACAATTTTAAGAAAAGAAAACCATGCTTTAGCCCCAATAATCTGACAAAGAATGAAGCATGTTTGTGTGGTGTGGTTTTATGGAAGCCGGGTCACATTAAAAACAATGGGATATTAATGGAGAATGTCAGAGCAGAAGAGAAAACTGAATGTGGTTGAGAAATCTAGAATCTTCACCCAACCTTCTAGTGGACATGAATTTAATGTTCATGAGGCACCAGGGCACCCATCCTCTCCTCAGAACAGGTAAGGCTTCCCATGAGGAGACAAGAATTGGGAACATGAAGGCTGGGAGAAGGGAGAGTAGAAAGGGAGGAGAAGAGGAGAAAGGGAGTGAGGAGAAGAATATGAGTGAACATATGCAAAAAGGACAGAGAGAGAGGAGAGAGAGAGAGAGAGAGAGAGAGAGAGAGAGAGAGGAAAGCAATATCTTTTTTAACTTATTATGTATAGAATTTAATTATATATGCCTGAAGGCCAGAAGAAGGAATCAGACCTCATTACAGATGGTTGTGAGCCACCATGTGGTTGCTGAGGATTGAATTCAGGACCTTTGGAAGAGCAAGCAGTGCTCTTAACCGCTGAGCCGTCTCTCCAGCTCAGAAAGCAATATCTTAATTGTTGGAGTCATTATGGGGCTAGTGTGAAACCTGGAACCAGGAAAATTTCCAGAAATCTATAAGGATGATTCCAGATAAGACCCTAAGCAATAATGGAGAGGGTGCCTGAACTGACCTTCCCCTGTATAAAGATTGTTGGCTATCTTAATTGTCATCATAGAACCTCCATCCAACAACTGATGGAAACAGATGCAGAGACCCACAGCTAGCACTGAGCTGAGTTCCCAGATTCCAGTCAAAGAGAAGGAGGAGCAAAGGGGTCAAGACCATGATGAGGATACCCACAGAAACAGCTGACCTGAGCTACTGGGAGCTCACTGACTCCAGACTGATAGTGGGGGAACCTGCAGGGGACCAAACTAGGTGGGTGGCTTGGGCAGTCTCTGGGGTCAATGGAAGAGGGAACAGTATTTATCCCTAGTGCTTGGCCTGGGTTTTTGGAGCCCATTCTTTATGGAGGGACACCTTTCTCACCCTAGAGATAGGTGGGAGGGCCTTGGTCCTGCCTCAACATGATGTCTCAGGCTTTCTTGACTCTCAGAAAATTTTTAAAAGTTGTTTCTGCTTAGCTTTTCCAGGCACCAAAAGCTACAGAGAAACCATGTCTCGAAAAACAAAAAAAAAAAAAAAGAAGAAGAAAGTGTTATCTCATCTCAGATATGATAGGCATGTTGCACAAGTTAGTAATGTTAATTTAAAACCTAATCAAATCACTAGCAACCTCCTCAGGGATACATACACACTATTTATGCAAACTGTTCAACACACTGTAAGTGGGTAAAATGAGTAGCTAATGAAAGTGAGACCTAAAGAGTTCAGTGACTTAAAAGGTCCACACAGGGCATGAGGAATAAATAGTATTGATATTCTTTTCCAGTTCCGGATCCTTGATTCCATTCTTATGAGCACCACAGACAAATGTTTATAAACAAATCTAAAATACATTTCATCAGTCTTTAAAAAAGACTATTCATTCATATTCTTGTGTGTGTGCATGTGTGTGTACGTGTGTATATGTGTGTGTGCATGTATGTGTGTGTGCATATGAGTATGTGTGTATGTGTGTGCGTGTATGTGTGTATATGCATATGTGTATGTGTGAGTATGTGTGCATATGTGTATGTATGTGTGTGCATGTATGCGTGTATATGCATATGTGTATGTGTGCATATGTGTATGTGTTGCACATGTGGAAGTCAGAGGACAACTGTAGTGAGTCAGCCCTCTCCTATCATTTTGTGAGTCTGGGAATGGAACTCAGCTTGTGAGTTCTGCATGCCAATCCCTTTATCCAATGAGCCCCATTGTTGGTCCAACTTCTGCAGTTTTTGTAATTCAGCCACCCTCCCCTGGAAGGACAAACTACCCAGACTTGGGTCTCCTCCATACCCGTACTGCTAGGACACTAAAGTGAGGCTGACAATAGTCACACTTGTATTGTGTAGAAGCCCACAGACTTCTGAGCAATGGTCAGAGAATTCAAGCTTATTCTTGCTCCTTCAAGGATATGACAGGATGTTTGATTAAGAGATGTGCTGCCTACAGGATGCTTGGTCTAAGGTGTGGTCGCTACATGTCCTGCCTAAACAACAGAATGCTTAACTCAGGATACAGTTGCTTGATGTTTCAGGTATTAAAGAAGGTGATAGCTCTGTTCTTTGTATCATGTCAAAGCTGTCTTTTGCCTTCTTCCCTACCCTTGGACTGAGGTATATAAGCATATGGAAAATAAATGCAGGTGAATTCATTATTCACTCGATTGCCCTCCTGGTTCTATTCTACATCTCTATTCCTTTTCTTTTGTATCTCTGTTCGTCTTTCCTAATATTTCTAAACAGCACACCCCTACCCTGGAACGTGCTAACCCCATAAAGGCTGGAGCCTGACATATGTACCCCAGTGTGGGACCCCAACACTATTGCACATGGAACAGGTTCTCACAGCGTTCAAATCTCCAGAGACATCGTTTGTCTTTCTTTCTGGATTATGTTGTTCAAGCAATAAGAGGGTTTTAAATAAAATAATAAATTCAAGTATGAGCAAATAGAAACTGTACTTGGAAATAGTAAATATTTATGAAGCCAAGGAGGGACACCCACACAACAGTGTCAAGCACTGACGTTAGACTACTTATGAAAGAAGCACTGATCCCTTTTATGAATTTCGCTGGACTGAAATTTTAAATTGTGTTTGCACCATACAATTCTTCATTCCCACAGTTTCCAAAAAGGGATCAATGAATTGTTGTTTCAAGACGCAGTGAGTAAGTCCAGTAAGTTAAAAAGATTGTTTCATTTGAATTAATTTTTAAGCAGACACAAAAAAGTACACGTGTGCTGGCTAGTTTTTAATGTCAGCTTGACACGGGCTAGAGTCATTTGGGAAGAAAATGTCAGCTCAGAAAATGCCCTTTCCTGATTGACCTGTGGGCAAACCTATGGGAGCATTGTATGTGTGTTCGTGTGTGTGTGTGTGTGTGTGTGTGTGTGTGTGTGTGTGTGATTGGTGTGGGAGGGCCCAACTCATCAAGGGTAGAGCCATTCTTGGCTGGATGGTCCTGCAAGATGAGGAAGCCATGAAAAGCAGTCTTTGTGAGTTCAGAGTTCATAGTGGTTTTTATCACAGCAACAGAAACCCTAAGAAAACACGTGTTGATGAAAGACCGTGTTACATTTCGAGGCATTCAAACACTGTGTAATAAACACATCTCGCCCCTCAAACATTTTCCCTTTCTTTGTTGGGAAATCCTTGAGCTCCTTTCTCTCCACTTTGGACATACAATACACTATAGCTCCTAGAATCCCTTGGCTGTCCAAGAGCATTGAGGAACTTCTCTTTTCTCTGCCTGTGACTTGGTGCCCATTGACTAACCTTTCTCAGTACTCTAAAGGTTGCTTTGGATTCTTAACGTTTTCCCCTTCATTTGCTTAATTGCAGGTGGCAATTGTCCTGTTACAATTGCACTTATCTCTTTTATAATGAAGAGACGATAATGAGAAAAATGCATTAATGCATAACAAGGCTCGGAACATATCATAAAGTATTAGCTGATAATTTCCCTTTCCTGGTAATAGAGTTAGAGATGGTTTCCCATCTATTTAAGAAATAGGCTGCATTAGTCTCAAGCCTCTGTGACTCAATATTCCATAATTTACATAGATCCGACTTGTAAGCTAAGATGCTGGTTGCCTGCTGAAGCCATTATTTTATTCTGATGACTAAAAATAATAGGTAACAGATAAGAATAATTAAATGTCTGTTTTGAAAGGTCAGTAGCAGAAGGAAATGGTTAATTATACTGACAGTGTAATAAGAAAGTTGAAGAGAGTGTTGTGGTTTTTTTTTTTTTTCAGTACAAAACTCAGTAAAAACTAGCCAAGCTGGGAGGTTTACTAATATATAGCAATTAAGTAGTTAATTAGAAATTCATAATTATCTTTGCCACTTCATTAAGGACTCTGTGCAGATTTCCTAATGTAACTTGTTGGAAGTCTTACTTATCTTGGTTATTAGTGTTTTATGAAGAAACAGCTTTCAGTGTGTTAAAATGACTGTCTCATTAAAACTTTGCCTCTCCATCCATGGAAGAACACATCCATTCTAAGGCTGTAATAGCTCTGGGCTTGCTGATGATGTGTGACTGGGTGTCAGAGGATAGAGCCTATCCTAAATCACTAAGGCAGAGGAGCCAAAGTGATGCTCAGCTTTGGGCTAGTTGCTGGTGCTCTCTCTGCTCTCACTGTTTTGTGTGTTGTTTTTTTCTTGATCAGCATCTTCACTAAGTTAGTGTGCTTGTTTGTTAGTTTTGCCATCTTGACACAATCTGGAGTCCTCTGGGAAGAGAGAACCTCAACTGAGAAAATGCCTCCATCCATCAGACTGTAAGCAAGACTTTGGAGCAGTTTCTTAACTAATATCAGATGTGCAAGAGCCCAGCTCTTCGTGAGTGGTGCCACCCTGAGATGGAGGTCCTGTAGTGTGTAAAAACAAAAACAAATGGGAGGAGAAGCTGGTGTACAGCACTTCTCCATGGCCTCTGCCTCAGTTCCTGCCTTTGGATTCCTGCTTTGAGTTCCTGCCTTGGCTTCCTTCAGCATGGGACTGTGATGTGGAAGACTAAACTCTTTCCCAAGTCGAATTTACTCATTGTGTTTAGTACAGCAATATAAAGCAAACTAATATAGCTAGTTTTGTAACTTTAAATTCTACAAAGTGCCGGGCGATAGTGGCGCACGCCTTTAATCCCAGCACTCGGGAGGCAGAGGCAGGTGGATCTCTGTGAGTTCAAGACCAGCCTGGTCTACAGAGCTAGTTACAGGACAGGCTCCAAAGCCACAGAGAAACCCTGTCTCAAAAAAAAAAATCTACAAAGTGTTGACATCCCAAAGGGAAATATCAAAACTGTGAGAAGATACCAACAGCAAGTCATCGCTACACTGTCAATGACTTGGGAGCTTTAAGTTATAGCTCAGTAAAATAGCCTAAAGGAACATGAATTTCTAGAAAAGAAATCAAAACACAAATGGGTAGCAGATTTAAAAGTGCCAATATTCTTCCATGTGTGTTTTCAGCAGGAAACCCAGGTGATTATCATCAATTGTGTCCACTAACCTCACAAGACTGTATGCAGATGAATAGGATCCCAGCTTCATCAGGTGACAAATGAAGGATGAACTTACAAAGGGTGATTTCAGTCCCTTAACACAGCTCTGAAGCACAGCGTACACCACGTTTGGCCGTATCTCAAACTGATTGTGACCTGTGTTTTATTGAGGAGGCTGTGTCCCTGAGTGAATGCGCTGTGATATTTTTAGTCAGACCATTGTAGTTGGACATTTAGGTCTTTTAATTGAAAACAAACCTCAATATTTGTATGTATAGCAATGTTTCTTCCCTAGAAAATTACTACTCATCTGAGTTTTTCCAAGTGTATTGGCCACATCCAATTGTGGAAACTTTATGGAAAATTTTTTACAAAGGGTACATAAATAACACACATACATATACACATAGTCACATGCACACACACAAATACTACTAATAATAAATGAATAATCTACCAGAAGAAATCCTTTCAGATCTGTATTATCCACTTATTTTTCTTCTTCTGATGAATGTCTCTTTTGATCTTTGGCCTGTTTTTTAAAGTTCAGCATATTTGCTTTCTTGCTGTTGTGTTATTGCGTTCTTCATACCCTTTTCATATTAGCTGATATGTAGTTTGAGAATATTTTCTTTGTCCTATGAGTTGCTCATCATTCTGTTGTTTTCTTTGCTAAGCAGAAACTGTCTAGTTTAATTATTACCCCATTTTTCTGATTTTTCTTTTCTTTCCTAAACTTCCAGGATCCTATTTAAATAGACACTATCCACGTCAACATTCTACAGTTTGTCATCTGTTCTCTTCTAGTTTTACATTTACGATTTTTACATTTAAGATTCCAAACCTTTTTTAATTTATTTTATTAGTGAGATCATCTGAAAAGAGGATCTACTTTTTAATTTAAAAATTAAAATAAAAATTATCATCGTGTGCATGAGTGCATGATAAACTGGGAGGTGTGTGTATGTCATGGAGGTCACAGGACAGCTATGCGGAATCCGTTCTCTCCTCCACCTTTTCCTGTGTTCCAGGGAATGAACTCGGGTACCATGTTGCACCACAAGCACCTCTACCTACCCACATCAGCTCAGCAGTCCAGGGCCTCCCCTTATTCTTCTGCCATAGAAACTTATTTCCCCCCAAACTCCATATTGTCACGGTTGCTCAAC
This sequence comes from Alexandromys fortis, assembly GCF_014885135.2. Lineage (NCBI taxonomy): Eukaryota > Metazoa > Chordata > Mammalia > Rodentia > Cricetidae > Alexandromys > Alexandromys fortis. Next base: position 8,568,449 of record NW_026067940.1, on the reverse strand, counting down.
TCCCACTGTCTGCTCTTAACACCTTTGCTGAAAATCAATTATCCACAGATAAGTCTGTTTCTGAATATTTCATCTTCTCCCATGGGTCAGTGTGTCTCTACTCTAGGACTGTGTTGTCTTGGGAGCTACAGTTTATAGTGTATGCCTTTTAAAATCACATAGTAGGATGTCACCAGCATTGCTCTTTTCATTCAAGACCTTTAGCTTTTCAAAGTCTATTATTTTTCTACATGAATTTTAGAATTTTTTCAATTTTTATGAAAATGGCATTACAGTTGCTTCAGGAACTTCACTAAACCTACAGATGCTTGTGTATATGGGCATTTTAACATATTAATTCTAACATATAAACATTAATTTATTTCCACATATTTATGCCAGCATCTTCAATTTCTTTTTTATAAATGTTTATAGTTTTCAATTATAATCTTTTACCTACTGATTAAATTTAGTCCAGAGTACATTTTGTAGCTATTGTAAATGTGGTTGTTTTATTGATTTCCTTTTCCAATATTTCATTGTTAAATTGTAAAAACACTACTGATTGCTGTATTGATTTTGAAGCCTGCAACTTTACTGAATTTGCTTACCAGTACTAACATGTTTTTGATGAAGTCTTTAGGGTTTTCTAAATATGAGGTCATTAATCATTTAGATAATGCAAGGGGGAACTACGCTGAGATATCCACTCACTCCTATTAGAATGGGTATTTTTTTAAAAAGGTGTTAACAAGTATGGCAAATAAACAGATCTGTTTTAGAGTGTTGGTGAGAAGGGTAATACATTCATTATGGGAACTATATGGAAGTCCCTTAAAATATAAACATCTGGGGCTGGAGAGATGGCTCAGACATAAGTTCACTTCCCAAGCATCCACGTGGCAGCCCATAAGCATCTATAACTCAGTTGCAGAGGATCTGATGCCTTCTGGATTATGCAGGGAGTAAGGGACTCAAGTGACGCACAGGTACACATGTAGACAAACACTCATACATATAAAATAAATAAATTTTAAAATGAACAAGGATAGGATTGCTCTACGTTCCAGCAACCCCACTTCTGGACAGCTGTCAGAGGCAATGGAGTTATTTATGTTTACTGCAGAATTGTTACCATAGCTAAACACAGACCCCACTGTGTCCATCAATAAATGACTGTGTGGAGAAGATTGCAGTACTCATAAAGAATAATACTAAGTCTTCAAAAGAAACAAATCCTGCCCATGTACCCCAACATGGACAGACTTGGACATTACGCTTAATGGAAGAAGACAGAGCAACCAACTTACTGCACTATCTCAGTTGTACCTGGAATCTTAAAACAGACTCAGAAGCAATGAGATAGAGGGGTGGGGTGTAGTTCAGCTGGTGCAGTGTTTGCTTACTATGCTTGGGTCCTTGAGTTCTATCCACAGCACCATATAAACCAGGTATGAAGCTCAGGCCAACCTGGGTTACATGAGTTCCTGTCTCAAAAATAAATAGTTAGGTGAATAAACAATAAAGAGCAAAATGGTGGTGACCAGAGGCAAGAGAAGAGAGTAGGCAGTCACATGGAGATCTGATCAAGGTAAAATGGTGAAATCTAAATTAACAGTACAACACTTCAGTTATATTGGAAGAGCAAGATTTTGCTACCTATAAAAATTTTTCATTAGATTTATTTATTTTCAATTTTATGTGTATGATATTTCTTCCATGCATGTATGTGCACCAGGTAGATGCCTGTTGGGAGTCCCTGGAACTTGGGTTACAGATGGTTACAACCACCGTATGGGTGCTGGAAATCAAACCCAGTCGTCTGCAAGAGCAGCAAGTGCTCTTAAGGACCGAGTCATGTCAGCAAACCCTGAAAGACATTTTGACTATAGTTAAAAACAATTTATCATATAACTCAACATGATTAAGAGAGTAATTTTAAAGATTTTCTTTATAAAATTGATAAGTATTAGAGGAGATGAATATGCTAACTTAATTTAATCATCTCTGATTATATCTATGCATGAAAACATCATGTTGTACCTCATAAATGTGTGTTATTGCGATACGCCAATTAAAAAATTAATTTAAATGAAGGTAACAAAATCTTAGAAGTCTTTGATTTATCTTAAGATATCTAGATGCAACATGCTGCACAAAGAAAACACTAGAAAGAGGTAATGAAGGCATCATCTTACATGTATATATTATTTAGTTCAGAATACCAGATTAAATGTAATATCTTAAAAATTGCAGGAAATATAAGAAAAATAACAATAGGTGACATATCTGGGGCACTTCCTGTGTGTCAGCCACTATGTGATGAGTCCAACATTAGGTAACATATCTGAGACACTTTCTGTGTGTCAGTCACTACATGAAGGGTCCAACATTCTTTGTGTTGCTCACTTTCTACTACATTTGGGTAGTTTGAATGTGATTGGTCCCCAAAGCTTATAAGGAGTGACACTATTAAGAAGTGTGGCCTTGTTGGAGGAAGTGTATCACTGTGGGGGTGGGTTTTGAGGTCTCCTTTGCTCAAGCTATGCTCAGAGTGGAAGACAGTATACTTCATGTTGCCTATACATCAAGATGTAGAATTCTCACCTCATTCTCCAGCATCACGTCTGCCTGCATGCTGCCATGTCTCACCATGATGATAACAGACTAAACCTCTGAAATGGAATTAATTATTTTAATTAAATATTAAATAGTTTCCTTTATAAAAGTTGCCATTGTCATTGTGTCTCTTCACAACAATAAAACCCCTAAGACAAGAGTTGGTACCAGGGACTGGTGTATTACTGAAATAGGTCTGATCATGCTTTAATTTAAAGGGATATGGACCTTGGGACTGTAGATTAGAATCGAAATTGAATGCTTTAAGTGCTGCTTAATGAACCATACTAGTAGGAGCATGGAAGACAGTGATGCTAAAGGTGAGTTGATGGACTGTGGGGGCGTGGCTTGAGAGGTTTCACAATAGAAGAATGTTAGCATGAAGTCTAGAGCCCAGTCCTGTGATAGTCTGGTAAAGAAAGCAGCTTCTTTTTGCCCTTGTCCAGAAAGTCTGCCTGAGGGTAAACTGATAAGTTTTGAATTAACCATGTTGGCTAAGGAAATGTCCGAATAGCCTAGTATAGACTCTGTTTTGTGGGTACTAGTGTTAACTGTAATAAAGATTTGTAATGAAAAGGAGCAAACTGAGCAAGAAAAAAATATAAAATGTATAATTTGAAGAGAAAAGGGGCGCCAGAAAGTAGAATGGAGCTAAGTCCTGTGTTCAAGGAGATAAACATTAAGAAATGGAATAAAGGGTGTGATTGCCTCAGGGCAAGATCCTTCCTAGCTAAATCTCCAACTTGTGAAAAGAACTTTAAGAAAAGTTTAGAGGTGTCTTGAGGGCCATGGATCTGTCTACTTACCTCCTAGACAGGCACACAGAGCAGTTTCTATTCACAGCATAGGCTGAGCTAACCACTGCAGCATCTGTGTTGGTGCAGAGATGCTTGGAGACTCTGGGCTAGCAGAACTAGCTCTTCCTTGGATTTATGACACCTAACAGGCCCCCTCCATGTAAGCTGGAGTTTTATTAACTTCCAACTGCCTGATATTACATAAGCGTATCAAAGTGAGAATGCACAGGCTCAAAAGAAAGATTGACAGTAGAAATACAGAGCTCATGCAAAGAATGGAGGAAGAGACAGTAATGGCTAAGGAACAGAAGAAAGAGATGTAACAGGGAATAAACTGGATTACTACTCTGACAGAGCCTAGAGACACAGAATTTACCTAACAAGCATTATAGCCATTAGGAATCATGGTTTCTACTGTAGTTTTTGTTGGTTGTGTTTGTTTAAAAGAAAGGCATTTTAGCTAACGTGTGAAGCCAGGAACACTATGCATGAAAATTAAAATATTAATTACCAGAATCTTTCTATATACTCAGCTTTGACTGATTCACTGTAGCTATGACACAACCGTGGAGGGTATAGGTGAAATTAAAGGCAATATCTTTATTTCAGATTGCATACCTGGCAAGGTTTACAGTCCTGCCAACAAGGTATGCAACTACCTCATTTGGAAGAAACTACTTCTATAAGCCCTGTCCACAGAAGTCCTGGAGTAGAGTCTGTAGTACCAGCGGCTCTCTCTCTCTCTCTCTCTCTCTCTCTCTCTCTCTCTTTCTCTCTCTCTCTCCCTCTCTGTATATGTGTGTCTCTCCGCTCTCCTTCTCCACTCTCTCTTCTTGACCCACTCTCCCCCTCTATCTTCTTCCTCTCTCCTGTTTCTCTCCTTCTCTCTGTCTTTCTCTACCCCCTCCCTCTTCCCTCTCTCTCCATTCCCTCTCTCTATTCTCTCTCTCCCCTCTGTTTCTCTCTGTCTCTTCTCTGTGTCTCTAATTTCTCCTCTCTCTCTCTCTCTCTCTCTCTCTCTCTCTCTCTCTCTCTCTCTCTCTCCACATAGTGAGATTGAAAGGACATCCTCACAGAGTATCCACTGACCACTTGAAGTCACTATGGGCAATTAATCTACAAAGAAAATCCTTTCATACTCTCAAGACCTTGTATCTACGACACAAAACTCTAGATACAGAACTAGATGAGAGGTAGAAATGTAAGTGTTCCCTGTTTGACTTTTAACAAACCAATTAGTATTCTCAGACTTAGTTTCTACCTACAACATGGGAAGGATAGCATAAGCAACATAAATTATTTGAAGAATAAATACTGATTTTAAAGCTATCACCATAGTGATTGTGAAACTCAATTTAAAGATATATTGATTACACATTTTGCATAAACAAAATAAAATTTACACATAAATCATAATTCTGTATTTTATCATTATCAAAAGGCCAACCATTATTCATGTATTTTTATACACACCAAACAGGTCAAGATTTATTGAGAAAAATCTATGTGTACTCCAAGCTATCCTTTACCTATTAGAATAATGGTTATTAATTTTGAGCATGTAACTCTCAAAGAAGCCGGCAACTTCAGAGAGCTGACAGGCCACTGCTGCTCTCCTCCCACACCCCACAATGGTCTGAGGCATCATCCACAGTACCGGCATATGAACCCCACTCCTACTCAGCACCTCTGTGACTCTTAGTCTATAAGCCGTAGTCACATCACCCTGTAGCTAGGTTACTTATTAACTAAGTGCACTGCCTGGAGGTGTGCTACACCCTTCACCCTCAGATACCTTTAAGCAGAGTCTTCCTACTCCACCTGGCAGAACCGAGGTATCTCTTGCTTCAGATCTTCCCTAGAGCCCTCTCCCTCTCCATCCTGAAACAGAACTCATGTCAATGTTACTCTATTGAGCCTACTGCATCTCATGTTTGTCTTTTAAACTTAACAGAAACATTGTTTTCATGGAATTGAAGATGGAATTCAGAACCTTGTACATACTAAACAAGGACTCTACCACATAATGCCATGCCCCTGTCATTATTAAAACACTTATTTTTAATTTCAGTCATCTGTTTCAATTCTCCTTCTCAAAAAATACAACTAAAGATAAATTAAAAATTCACTTAGGGCAAGGGACATAGCTCAGCTAGTAGAGCGCTTGTCTAGAATGCATGAAGTTCTGTGCTCAACCTACAGCACTACATGAAGTGCACATGGTGGTGCACATCTGTAATCTCATCACTCAGATTGTTAAAGCAGAAGGATCTGAAGTTCAAGGCTGCATAATAAATCTGAGGTCAGCCTGGGCTAGATGAGATCCTGACACAGAAAAAAAAATAGAAGACGAGAAAGAGGAGGAGGAGGAAAAGTTGGTTATTACAGTATATGTCAACATAAGAAACAGGTCTCAGAGATAGCATACTCTGTAATGCAATATTAATAGCCCAGGAACACAGACGTAGGTTACCCCAAATTCCATGTTCCAACATGATAACAGTTTTTTAAAGGTTCTATCGAGATTTTATAGTTACAGAACAACAACAACAAAAAAAAAACACCATGAATTAAGACCTTTTCCAAGTACACTGGTAGAAATATCAGGTAGGTGAGTTACAGAATATGGGAGAAATCTGTCCTAGGACTTGTCTGCTATCTGTCAAATTCTCTGCCTTTTGACCAGTGAAAGCTCATGTCTCTTCAGACACTTGATGGAGTCCATCTCATGGGGTTGGTCTTAAGTCAAATCAGATATTGGTTGGTTACTCCTACATGGTTTGTGCCACTATTGCACTAGCCTACCTTGCAGGCAGGACACCATTGTAGATAAGAGGGCTTGTGGCTGGGTTGCTGTTTACACTTCCCGCTTGGTAGCCTATAGAGTAACTTCCTATACCAACAATACTAGTTTGTAGGGTGAAGGTGCTAAGAAAGCATCAGCTTCACTTCTTTGCACTCACTGATTTGTGTAGGTGTTGTCTTCAGCAATGAGGGTTTGATGTCAGTTTGTGGAGGGCAATCTATAGCCTTGGCAACAGCCTGAGTTGCTTGGAGCTGACATGGGACCCCTTTGGCCAACAGTTCAATAAAATATAACCCATTCCATACTACAACTCAAATGGCCCTTAATTTTAATTGTCTCTCTCATATTCCCTCTGTCACCTTCTTTACTTCCTTCCTTCTTGATCTTCTCATTCTAGTGTCACCACCCCCACCGCATTCATTCATAATTATCTATTCTATTTCCCCTTCATAAAGAGAGCTTTCTGTTTGTTCCCCCTAGTCCCTTACTCTATACCTAATCTCTGAGGTTCTATGGATTGAAGCTTGCTTATCATTGACATAACACCTAATACCCATATATGAGCAAATGCATACCATATCTGTCTTTCTGGGTTGAGTTACCTCACTCACTGAGTTTCCTGTTCTGTAGACTGCCACTTGTACAAAGGACAGTGTCATTTGGCATACAGAAGCTTCTCCGTTTCATCCATATACATGTGAACTCCATTTCATTTTTGTAACTACTGACAAATAGACCACTGTGTAAATGTCCTACATTTTCTTTATCTTCACTTGTTCATGGACATCTAGGTGGGTTTTAGACTTTGGATATTATGAATAAAGCATGTTTAAATAAGTGTTTTTATGGCAGGATGGTGTGTCCTTATGTATATGCTTAAAGTGGCATAGCTGGATCATGAGTTAGATCAATTTCCATCTTCCTGAAGAACTACCACACTAATTTCCATAGTTGCTGGACAAGTTTGCACTCCAACCAACAATGGATGAGTGCTTCCTTTACTCCACCTCCCTGACAGCATGAAATGTCCTTTGTTTTGTTGGTCCTGGCCATTCTGATTCATTCAAAATGAAATCTCAAAGTAGTTTAGACTTGCATTTCCCTGATGACTAAGGATGTCGAGCATTTCTCTTTGTGCTTATCAACCATTTGAGTTTCCTCTCTTGGGAATTCTGTGTTTCGACCTCTGTCCATTTTAATTGGGTTATTTGTTTTCCTGATGTGCAGGTTTTGAGTTCATTATATATTTTAGATATTAGTTCTCTATTGAATGGGGAGTAGGTTTAAAACACATAACATTCTGTGAGCTGCTGCTTTGTCTGGATGATGGTATCCTTTGTCATGTGGAAACATCTTAACGTATTGAGGTACCATATATTAATTGATGATCTTTGTGCTTGTGCTAATGGTGTTCTGCTCAGAAAGTTGTCCCTGTGACAATAAATTCAAGGATATTCCCCACTTTCTCTTCTATCACATTCAGTGTTCCTAGTTGTTGTGGACTGCAGACCCTCAGACCCTGAATTTTCTATGACCCCTTGCCTGCCGGAGTAAATAACTTGTTTTCCTGTGCTTGCAGCTGCTCTGGGCACAAGACCCTCATGAGTTCCTAATGTCAGGGGAGTGGTTTTTGGTGGGCTTGCAGCTGAAAAATCCTGAGAGCTAGGACATGGCCATTAGTCAAGGAGAGCCCTATATAAGCTGCTCTGGAACACAATATAATGGGCATTATGGGCATTCTTGTTTCAAGGATTCTCTCTCTCTCTCTCTCTCTCTCTCTCTCTCTCTCTCTCTCTCTGAGTGTGTGTGTGTGTGTGTGTGTGTGTGTGTGTGTGTTTCAATCTCCAGCCCCTTGCCTGACTCGCATACTGTTCCATGGTAGACAGGCAGGATAGTATATCCAGTCTTATGTTGAAGTAAAGGTCTCTGATCCATTCAGATTTTAGTTTTCTGTGGGGTCATTATTATGAATCTCTTTGGATTCTTCTACATTCAGCTTGCCCAGCACCATTTATTGAAAATGTTCTTTATTTCTTTGTGTGCTTCTAGCTTCTTTATGAAAAATCAGGTGTTCATAGATGTCTGGATTTATGTACTGATCTTCAATTATATTTCATTTATCAGTGTATCTGTTTTTGTGCCAATACCATACTGTTTTCACTACTATAACTCTGTAGCACAATTTGAGGTCAGGGATGGTGAAGCCTCCAGTAGATGATGATGATGATGATGATGATGATGATGATGATGATGAATGTTGTTGTTATCATTTCAAGTTATTTTAGCTATTCTGTGCATTTGCATTTCCATATGAAGCTGAAAATTGTTCTTTCAATCTCATGAAAAATTGAAATTTTTGTTTGCTTGTTTTTATTTTTTGTTTTTCAAGACAGGGTTTCTCTGTATAACAACATTGACTGTCCTTGAACTCACTTTGAACACCAGGCTGTCCTTGAATGAAAAATTGGATTTTTGACGGAGACTGCATTGAATCTGCAGATTTCTTTTCACAGGTGGCCATTTTTAATATATTAATCTTATCGATTTCTGAACATAGATCTTTCCATCTTCTTCAATTTCTTTCTTCAATGTCTTGAATTTTTCATACAAGCCTTTCATGTGCTTGGTTAGAGTTATTCCAAAATATATTGTTTCCCTGATTTCTTTCATAGTACATTTGTGATTTGTTTATAGAAATGCCTCTGATTTTTGTGTGTGTTAATTTTGAATCCTGATTCTTTGTTGAAAGTGTTTACCAGCTGTAGGAGTTTCCTAGTGGAATTTTTAAGGGTCTCTTATGTATACTATCATATCATCTTCATAAAAAGATACTTTTACCTCTCTTCCAATTTGTACCTCCTTGATACAAGATAAGTCTCTAGATAAGTGCACTAGATAAGTCTTCAAGTACTATACTGAATAGGTTTGGGGAGAGTGAACAACCTTGTCTTTTAACTGATTTTAGTGGAAAATCTTTGTGTCTATCTCAATTTTGGTTGATATTGGCTGTGAGCTTGATGTAAATTCTTTATTATGTTGACGTGTGTCCCTTGTATCTCTAATCTCTATAGGACTTTTATCATGAAAGGGTATTGGATTTTGTCAAAGACCTTTTCTGCATCTAATGAGATAATCATGTGGCTTTTGCCTTTCAGTTCAATTACATGGTAGATTACATTCATCAATATATATATATGTTGAACCATTCCTTCATCTCTGGAATGAAGCTTACTTGATCATGGTAGATAACCTTTTTAATGTGTTTTTGGATTCAGTTTTTAAGTATTTTATTGATATTTTTGTATCTATGTTCATAAGAGTAACTGATCTGTAGTTCTTTTTCTTTGTTGAATATGTGGTTTAAGTATCATAAGATGAATCAGGCAATTCTGTTTCCATTTTGTGGAATAAGTTGAAGAACATTGGCATTAACTCTTCTTTGAACATCTGCTAGAATTCTGCACTAAAACCAGGTGGCCTTGGTGTTATTTTAGCTGGCAGTCCTTTAACTACTGCTTCTAATTCACAGGGAGTCATAGGTCTGATTAAATTATTTGTCTCATCTTGATTTAACTTTGGTACATTGTATGTATGAAGAAAATTATCCATTTCTTCTTGATTTTACAACTTAAAAACCTGAAGTATGGGTTTTTTAAGTATGTCCTTGTGATTCTCTAGATTTTCTCAGTGTCTGTTATTGTGTCCCCCTTTTCATCTCTAATTTTGTTAATCTGGATCTTCTCTCCCTGCCTTTTAGTTAATTGTATAAAGTGTTGTCGATTTTACTGATTTTCTCAAAGAATCAATATGTTGTCTCATTGATTTTTTGTTTGGTTTTCCTTTTGTTTGTTTGTTTGCTTGTCTGTTTCTACTTTATTGGTTTCAGTCCTAAGCTTGGTTATTTATTGCTGCCTATTCTTTTGGGTATGATTTATTCTTTCTGTTCTAGAGCTTTCAGATGTGCTTTTAAGCTACTCATATGAGATATCTCTAATTTTTTTATGTAGGTACTTTGTGCTCTGAATTTGTCTCTTAGAACTGCTTTCACTGTGTCCTATAAGTTTGGTCATGTTGTGTTTTCATTTTCATTCAATTCTAGAGTTTATAATTTCTGGCTTGACCTATTTTTCATTCAGCAGAGAGTTGTTCAGTTTCCATGTTGTTATTGCTGAAATCCAGCTTTAAACCATGGTGGTCAGATAAAATACAGGGTCTTATTTCAGTTTGCTTGTATCTGTTGAAGGCTACCTGTAGATCTCTCTCTCTCTCTCTCTCTCTCTCTCTCTCTCTCTCTCTCTCTCTCTCCCCCCCCCTCTCCTCTCCTCTCCTCTCCTCCAAATCCAATCTCCATTCTCAGCCCCAGTTCAGGAAAAGACCACCTGCTGTGGCCTCACCTAACTCTCTGTCCCAATTCCTAGGGGACAAAGCAGATCCTGTTGGAACATCCTGCTTTCCTCCTTCCTGTGAACCCCCTCAACACCTCCCTCTTCTAATCCATCTCCATTCTGTCAGCTTTCAATGCCTAGAAATACATTCTACCTGGGACTCGCAGTAGCCCCACCTGGCAGGATCTCAGAAGCACTTCCTACCACGCAACCCAGCCACTAAACCCAGCTAAGAACCAGAGAGGACAAGAGAAAATTAAAAGATCAAAAAGAACCAAAGTTTGATGAGTTTGTGCAGAACCAGCGCTACCAGATTCAGAAGGAAAGTGCATGGCATGCAGCAGGGATGACATGGCACTAGCTTCCACAGCCCTCCCCAGGGTCTGAACCCTGCCATGTGCAAAGCTGCCTGTGAGCTGCAATATCTCTAACCTACTATGCCGCCTGTAACATGCAATGCCAACTTTAACTTGCAATGCCACCTTGTAATGTACAATGCACCTATAACATACAACGCTATCTGTAGCATACAACACCACCTGTAACATACAAAGAACTTGTAACATGAAATCTGCAGTGTATATTGCCACCTGTAATGAGCAGTACCTGTATCATTCAATGCCCCTTCTAATGTGCACTGACACCTATAATGGGCAGTGCCACCCATAGCATGCAATACCTCTTCCTGCTTGCTTCCAGCTTTCAATTACTTCAAAATGAAGGACTCCATGGAGTGGATATGTATTCAGTGGATGAGGGGGGCAGTGGGTCACTGCCACGCTCGTTCTTACAGAAGATTAGTCCTTCAAACAACTGTGCTCCTGTCCATCAGCATGGATGAGACAACTTCCCCGTGGTGCAGATTCCACAAATCATATCTCATTCTTTACTGATCATAAAAAAAAAGCTTGTCATCTGGCATCCTAACATCACTCAACGTTACCTTCTTCCTGTTTTCTGAGGTGCATGTGTTAGAAAGGAGCTCAAGGAACTCTGACTTTGGCCTCACTGGAACTGCAAATGAGCCACATGCTGGACTCCGGGTGAAGTCACTCAAAATAACCAACGAGTTCACACCCTTAATTTGTTTTGAAATAATTGAAAAATAATATCTACTTAAATAAATCATTTTTAGAAGAAAGAGTTGTAGTCCAGTTAGAAAATTAAAAAGATATTTAGTTTGATCAGGCATTAAAGTCCATCCCACTGGCTACAACAAATGAAATCTGGATGCCAGCTTGCAATTTGAATGAGTTCCCAGACACAGGGCAATCTAGCCCAGAGTCTGTTACATGTATGTACAATGTATTATTCTTAAGGCTCCAGACCTAATGTCATAAAATAAAGTTTAATGCAGGAGGGTAAAAAAGGAGTGTATGCCTATATTCGGTATTCTGTCTACATTCTCATACGAATAAATCATTTGCTGTGCCATAGCTCTATGAGTTGCTGCTTCTGTTTCCAGTCTCTCCAGTGCACAGATGTGTGCATTACCTGCCTCCCTTGGCAGGACACTCTCAGGCCTCTGATTGGCAACTCATTTGATTCTTTGTAATCAAATTTCTCTATGATAGTCTGGTCTTGCCTTTACTAACAAAAGTTTCCTATTTCCTCCAAACTAGCATGTCTGTTTATCTTAAGATAAGAAAGTAGCTGGTCTTCTACTTCCATGGGTTTTGAGGAAGAAATGAACATATATGTTTATGAATAAACAGTGAGTGGCAAGCTGGGCATAGACTCACATCTGAAATCACAGCACACAGAAATGGCCGTGAGGTTGCACCACCTGTAGCTACCTAGTGAATTCTAGGCCAAATTGAGGGGGATGTGAATGACAAAAGACTGAAGTTGGTTACTAGTGACCCCACTGAAACAGGGCAGGCAGAACCGAGAAGTCAGACAGGATTGGGTTCAAACTGGTTTTCTTCCCCTCTAGCTGGCCAGGTGAGCAACTGGTTCCCACTGGTGCAAGAATCGCCGGAAGTAAGAAGGTGATGCCCTCTGCCTTGTGCTGGACACTGAGTCCCTGGTGTGGGAAGGTCATTTGTCTATCTGTCGCTTTCATTGGTTAATTAATAAAGAAACTGCTTGGCCTGATAGGTCAGAACATAGGTGGGTGGAGTAGACAGAACAGATTGCTGGGAAGAAGGGAAGTGAGGTCAGACACCATGGAGCCAGCCACCAGGTCAGACATGGTGAATCTTTCCCGGTAAGACACCACCTCATGGTGCTACACACATTATTAGAAATGGGCTAGTCAAGATGTGAGAGCCAATAGCAGGCTAGAAATAATGGGCCAGACAGTGTTTAAATGAATACAATTTGTGTGTTGTTATTTTGGGTCATAAGCTAGCAGGTGGCCGGGATCCAGGTAGCAGGAACACGGCCTGCTGCTCCTTCTACGAATGGTGCCCAACTTGGGGCTCAAACCCATGACCCTGAGATTAAGAGTCTCATGCTCTACCGACTGAGCTAACCGGGCTGGTAGTGATTAATGGTGGCAGAGGGGAGGGCGGAGATATCAGGAGGGGGCAGCTCTGCACCTCTGTGTTGATCAGCTGAGAACAGGCTATTCCAGATGTGATGATGGAGCAGGGAAAGCAATGTGCATCCAATACGTTTATAACACAGATGATAAATCTCAATCAGAGTGTGCGGTTCGTGAGTGCGGTTCGTGAGCGTTAATCATGGAGAGAAAGATTTGGTGAGAATAATGTTCATATTGGGCATTAAAGCTGTAGCTATATTTTAATTACAGCACTGACAGGAATCAATTTGAAAAATGTTTTTGCAAGAAGCTTTACCTGCAAAGTTTTTAGAAGTTTTGCATTTGTCAAAGTCACTGCCCATTTGTTTCTTTCCTCCCCAAGTAATCACTGGTTTTGGACAAAGGATGAAATGCAGCAATCTACGGGATGGAGAGGGATGAAAATGCTTTGAGACATACCAGACACAATCACTGTTGTCCATGTACTGTTGTTATGAAAAGAGGTTGAAATAAACTAATTATCCAACGTTAACTGCCCACAGGCACGTTTTTACAATTTGCACCAGTGCCTGCCTGCTGCATCCATAGCAGTATGCGGTGCATTTTAAGAAAGTCTGCACCTGGTCTGACGGTAGTAGTGCAAAATTCCAGGACCTGATTTTGAGCACAGAAACTGCTCCTAAAATTTGCTCTCTGACCTCCCCACGTGGTCTACGGCACACTCACGTGCACGTGCCTGCACTCACTTACACACACAAGCACACAACATGCAAACAATACTCATAGTAAAATATAAAGAGAATTCTAATGTTGCTGAAACACAGCAATCAAACTTTTTGCATATTTCAGGTACAAAATTGAAAATAAGAATGTTTAAAAATGATAAGCCAGAGGCATTGCAGTTGAGTGCTAACATAAATTACGGGGCACCCTGAGAGGCAATTGGTCACCACCATCTCTCCAGCTCCCCTTCTCTCCCGCCCTCAGCAGAGGAGGGGTATCTTGCAAACTCTGGACAAGTCAGAGTGCAACACCAAGCTGAACTGGTGGGCAGTGCCTTCTCTGAAAGCCTGAAGCTAGCAAGTGTGTGCTGCCTTAGTTTTCTAATTTGATTGTGTCTCTTGGAGGGCTACTCTGAACTCTAGCCCTGCATAGCTGGGACTCCGGATTCTGGCCATGGGCATTTGAGATGCATCTTCGCCAGCATCATCCTGGAGGGCCCAGGGTATCTGGTGGAGTCCCCCCCACAGGACTCGCAGGTTGGTACTGGCAGATGCTCTTGTGCTGAGCACTGAGCAGTTTCTCACTGCCTAGGTAGGTGCTAGGTTCAGTGAATCCAGTGACATCACTTAGGTTTAGTGAATCTTGTGATGTCATCTAGGTTCCATGTGTAAATCTGGTGATGAAATTTAGGTTCAGTGTTTGAATCTGGTGATGTCCGGGTTCTATGCACGAATCCTGTGATATCCAGGTTCTGTGTGTGAATCCGGGAATAGCAGAGATGGCATAAACATGGGTGAGGAGCAAGAGAAGCAGACCCCCACTCACCTGCAGCCAGGGAACAAGAGAGCAGGCAGGGCTGTGCTGCAGCCTGCAAGACAATGAAGACCGAGGCTGTTCCGGATGCGCTCAGCAAGCTGGCGGGCGCTGCACCCTAGCTGTACATCACAGGTGAAGAGGAGCTATGCAGTGGTGGCAAGGGTGCCTCCAGGGAGAGGAGGCGGTACAGCAGAGATCTATCTTGATGGACTCAGCTGAGGAACTGGGAGGAG
>NW_026067940.1:8549350-8550699 GCF_014885135.2 Alexandromys fortis | reverse complement strand
AATTAGAGGCCAGTCTCACTCATGAACATCGATGCAAAAATTCTCAATAAAATAATGGCAAACCGAATCTTCTCATGTTTTAAAATATGTAAGCTACTGACTCCAGTTGGTGTCGGCCATGCGCACAAGAGTGCAGTGCTGACCACAAGACACAGACGACCTATCGGTGTTCCAAACAGGAAGGACACTGACTGTTTCTCCCTCAGGAACTACTTATAGTCTCTCAAGAAGGAATGAGGGCCTATGAGTTGTTACCCACCCATGCTGGAATATTGACAGATTTAGCCTTGTGCAGGTAACATATAGCTGTGTGGAGAATTCACAGGCCACCACCCTTGTCACATCCAGGGGACACTATTTTAAAGCAGTTCTCCTTGATTTCCCCCACACACTTCTGTGATGTTCCCTAAGCTCTCAGTGGAATGGGTGTGTAATAAATGTCCCATGTGGGGGTGAGCACTTCACTGTCACTTATTCTCTGCTCTCTGAGTTGTCATTCTCTGTAACAACCTCTGTTTACTGCAAGAAGTTTCTCTGATGGGGGTCCAGAGCTACACTATTCTGCTGGTATCTGGAGAGGTATTTAGAAAGCAATTCAATACTGTATCAACTTACAAAATAGTACAACTACTTCACCGTGGTCTTTGACATTTTTGGCAACAGGGTTTTGACCAGGTCCATAGTACAAGGCATAATTACCTGCTCCTATTGAGTAGGCTTTAAATCTGATCAGACAGATGTCAACCCCCAAGACATTCATAGCACTATTGCAACACTGGGCAAGTCACTACAGGCTGGTCCTTGGTATATTTTGCAGGGTTCACAACTGGGTAGGATTGATACATTTTCTCCCCAAACAGCCCACACAGCATCCTCTGATTACAAAAGCTAGCCACCTAAAAGGAAGTTTCCTGATCAATAACGATTTGATTTTTCCAAATTCCATGACTGAACTGTGGGGTTTTCCTTAACAGGGTGTTACCCTCAAGTTCTAGCATGCAGCTAAAAGCAATGGTGGAATTGCATTGTTTGGGGCATCTCTTAGAAGCGCCCAAATAACAACCCTAAGAGCAGTACCCATGTCCAGCACGGAGTGCCTTGCTTAGGCTGCAGGGAGCATCACCCCCAGATTTGGGGTATATTTTTTTAAGCTATGATCTCTTCTTTTTAATTTATTTTTTAAAACAATCTTTTCTCATTTTACATGTTAATCCTATTTCTCTCTCCCTGGCCTCCTCTCACTCCCCCAACCTTCCACCCAACCCACCCTCATCCACTCCTCAGAGAGGGTAAGGCTTCCCATGGGGCATCAACAAAATCTAGCATATCACTTTGAGGCAGGACCAAGC
>NW_026067940.1:8541543-8546183 GCF_014885135.2 Alexandromys fortis | reverse complement strand
TTCTTTAGGTAGGGAAAGTTTTCTTCTATGATTTTGTTAAATAAATTTTCTGTGCCTTTGAGTTGAACTTCTTCTCCTTCTTCTATACCTATTATTCTAAGATTTGGCCTTTTTATGCTGTCTCATATTTCATGGGTATTGTGGATTTTAATCTTTTGTTAGATTTAATGTTTTCTTTAACTGATGAGTCTATTTCCTCTATTGTATTTTCAGCACTTGAGATTCTCTCTTCCATTTCTTGTATTCTGCTGTTCATGCTTGTATTTGTTGTTCCTGATCTTTTTCTCATGATTTCTGTTTCTATAATTCATTCAGCTTGTGCTTTCTTTATTTTTTTCTATCTAAGTTTTTGAGTCCTGAATAGTTTCTTTAATATGTTTGAGTTGTTTTTCTTGGTTTTCTCTAAGTGATTTGCTGATATCTTCCAATTTTTGTTTGTTTTTTTCCTCCATTTCTTTAAGGTAATTTCTCATTTCATCTTTAAGAATTTCAAACATTCTCTTGAGGTTATTTTTTAGATAATTTTCTTCTGGTCCATTTTTAGTTGTATCTAATTATCTTCCTCTAATCCATGTGCTGTGGTTTGAATGAGGAAAGCAGTCCAGCACCTACCATCTGGTGCTGCTAT
The DNA here is from genome assembly GCF_014885135.2 of Alexandromys fortis. Classification (NCBI taxonomy): domain Eukaryota; kingdom Metazoa; phylum Chordata; class Mammalia; order Rodentia; family Cricetidae; genus Alexandromys; species Alexandromys fortis. The sequence goes on along the minus strand of NW_026067940.1, from coordinate 8,545,555 downwards.
TTGGGAATGGAAGGTTCCAAGTGTCAAAAAAATTACAGCAAGAGTTGATGGGGGTGGGGTTCATGAAAGTAAAATCTGCAGCAGAGCAAAGAAGCAGCCTGAAGGATGGGAAGAAATCTTTGACACTTATGCACCTGATAGGGATAGGTATTTAAAAAACAGTGTAGAGAATGCAACAGCTAATATCAAAAGCCAAACAATCCAATCAATAAACAGTTAAAGAAACAATCTGACATTTCTTGAAAGGTGAAGCGAAATTGCCTAACGAACTCACATTAAAGGGGCCAAACACTTCGGTCATCGGGGAAATACAAATCAATACTCAACTGAGCTCCTGTCTAGGTATTCAGAATGACTGACACTAAGGAAAGAACAAGGAAAGCCAGCAAGGATGTTGGAGAAGACGGACCCCATGCAGACTGCTAGTAGGAACGTCCACTGGTGACAGTCATGGAAACCAGTACCGTTTCCTAAAATAAATACAGAAACAAGTCCTGGGAACACACGCCAAAGGGGCCTAGGCCAACACGCCCCAAAGGTATCTGCACACCTACCTTGATCATATTGCTAGTGCCAGCAGCTGGTATGAATTGGTTTAGATAGCCCTTTGGCAGAGGAATGGATAAAATACTACTCACACTGGAGTTTTATTTGGCAATAACTGAGAATAAAGTTGCATCAATTGTAATAGAATGGAGGGTTAAGATATTCAGAAAAGTAAACCAGTTTCAAAAACAAACCACATTTTATCCAATATGAGGACTTACACTGTACCTATATAAGCACATATGCATACATATGACATAAAGAAAAGGGAAGCAATTTGGGAAGAGTAAGGGAACGAGCTAGAGGGATGAGAGTGGACATGAGAAGAGAAAGGGGTGGATGCTGCAATATTCTTGAAAAACATGTGTCTGAAAAACCCATTCCTTTGTCCAATAAATATACACTAATACAGAAAACCTTTAGTTGTTTTTATGGATAAAAATGGATACAATTCAGGAGGCTATAGGTACAGTCCTTCACTGGTCAGCTGGCCCTGTCCCTTGCTGGTCACTGCAGCAGAAAATCTGCCTCTGTCCCTCAAAGGAAAGCTGATCCCATACTCACAATGAGTGTGGGAGAACTAGCCCTGATGGCTTGTCACAGAAGAGTTGGCTCTGCTTTTCAACTGAGAGAATCACTCTCAGCAGCCTGGAATGACCAAATCAGAACCACAACTAGGGCTTTGAGTTGACTCTACCCCATACTTGACCTGCCAGAGTGTGTGAAGGGACTGGACCTTCAGAGCCACAGTTACGGGATCTCTAAGACTTGTGGCAACAGCTGGCATTCAGAGAAGAGTTTCCGTGAGCATCCAGTGATGATGGTGTGCCAGAAGCCAACAGCCTTACCAGACCAATAACTCATGGTTATGAATACTTGTAAGTAAAGCTGGGCAGACAAAAGGGTCTACTGTGTGACACACTGCAGCTCCCAGTGTGATGAATGGAGATGGGAAAAGATGGAGCAGAGGTTTCTTTGTTCTCTTTTCCGTTCTTCTGTTTTAATTTTTTTGGGGAGTCTGTTGTCTGGGGTTTTCTGTTCTGCCCAGTTCCCATAATCGTTAAGTACCAAAGAAATTACACAGAAGTCTACATTAGTTGCAAACTGATTGGCCCATTAGCTCAGGCTTCTTATTAACTCTTATGGCTTATATTAGCCCGTTGTTCTTGTCTATGCTAGCCACATGGCTCGGTACCTTTTTCAGCAAGGCAATCACATCCTGCTTCATTTTTGATGGGCTCACAACTGAAAAAAAAAAAAAAAAACCTGCCTTCTTCCCAGAATTCTCCTGTTCTCATTGACCCACCTCTACTTCCTGTCTGGTTGTCCCATCTATACTTCCTGCCTGGTTACTGGCCAATCCACATTTATTTAAAATATAATTGACAGATAATTGTCCCACACCACTTTCCCCTCTTTTTAAAAAACAAACAAACAAGAACATCAATAGTCCATTGGGAATGTGGACATAGTTTTCCAGGCTACTTCCTGCTGGTTGGCGGCACTGATAATCTTATGGGGACCTAATGAAAATTTAGAATTATGATAAAGTCCTGACTGGAGTATCTCATGAGTCTTGATCATCTCAGGCAGCAGTCTTGAATGTGTTCTGGATGTAGAACTCAGATATCTAAGCCATCTGTCTCTACTAGAGATTTCTCAGGTGATCTTCCTTGATCAAACCTTATTTTTCTTAACTCAGAATTAACTCATTTCCTGTGAAAACAAAAGCAAATCCTCTTCTCCAAAGTAACATACTTTTTGACTTCAATTTTGAAGTCAAGGTATTTTCAAAATATCTATCTTGAATTAATTGAGCAGCAATTATAAACAAATATCATTTAGCAGCTGTTGCTTTTTCCACAGCATTCAAACAATTCAAAGACAACATGATAATATACAGTATCCAGACTCTGTGTATTTTCCATCTTTATGTGGCTTTACTTTAAATTCTATTTCTTTTATTTTTCCTTTTTAATTTTTGAGACAGGGTTTCTCTGTGTATCTTTGTCCTGAAGCTCACTCTGTAGTAGACCAGGCTATCCTTGAACTCACAGAGATCTGTCTGCCTCTGCCTCCCAAGTATTAGGATTAAAGTTGTGTGCCACAACACCTTGAATTCATAGAGGTCTTTCTACCTCTGCCTCCTAAGTGTTGGGATTAAAGGTGTGTGCCACCACACCCAAATACTCCTTTTTTTTCTTTTAAGGACTTTTTTCCAAGCCTACATGTATTTTTAAACACAGTAAACCATTTAGAGGGTTTTTTACTTTGAATCTATCTTTACTGTATCTCTCTCTTTTTCTGACCACGTGAGTCTTTCATTTGCTAAGCAATATGGAGAGGATTAAAGCCATGGCCTTGATGGCTGCATCCAACCCATTCCTTAGCTTTCTGAGATTCTCATGGTGGAGGTACCAGCTGTCTGCAAGGTTTTGCAGCTAAAGCTGAGTCAAGAAGCCTCTCTTGAATGAGAGCATTTGCCTCTCTTGAGATTGGATGTAGCTTCTGAGTTAGCAAGAATGAATATTCTTTCTTCTATAAACATCAGAATTTAAAAGCCAAGCTTTGGGGTCACTTTTTTTTCTGAACAGGTTTTTAAATAAAATCTCAATTCTTGCTAAATATAGTAGCTTACACTTCTTGTACTAGCTCTTGGGTGGTAGAACTGAGATTACTGAGAGTTCAAGGCCAGTCCTGACTACACCGTGAATACTGGGCAACCTTGGCTGCTAAGTGAGAATTTATATAAAAAATTTGTTGAATTAATGCAAGGCTATCTATCCAGGGTTCATATTGATTATTGGACAGGATTAAGAATCTGTGCATTTTCATGAATTTGTGCACTAAATACATTAAAGTTGCTAACCATACTATCTTTACCTTAGAGTGCCATCTTCTTCCACACCACTGATACTGATTATTTTGTCTTCATTATGTGTCTGAGTTTTAGTTCACCCCTCCCCCAATCTAGCTTAGGGGTTCCAGGTTTTCTTCACTCTTGCTTCATTCCTCCACTCCCCCAACCTACTTTCATAGAAAAAGAAAAAGGTTCTCATGTACCCAGTTTTGCCTCATAATATGTAACTGATGACCTCAAACTTCTAATGTCCCTGTCTCTACCTCCTGAGTTTATGTACCACTGCTCCCAAGTCATATGGTATTGAGGATTAAACCAAAGACTTCTTGCTTGGTAGACAAGAACTCTACCTGTTGGGGGCTGGACAGTAGTGGAGACTTCCCAGAGGCCCTGATGATGATGAACGTGGGCATTTTGCTCCTCTCCTAGCCAGGATCATACCAGACATGGTCAGTTGTGTACTGGTGCCAGTGGCCCAGCTAGGGTTCTGTAGTCTAGAAACTAGTACTTGACATTCCCCTTATATGTGTGTGTCAATGTTTTGTTTGCCAACCCAGAATGTACCTCACTAAAGAGGAATTTGAGCTATCTCGAGTTCCTGTGTTT
>NW_026067940.1:8535569-8539379 GCF_014885135.2 Alexandromys fortis | reverse complement strand
AATGGGGAATGAATGAGCAGCCTCTACCTACAACCTGACTTATCTCTCACTCAGAATCAGACCATGAATCCCTCCTTCCCCACCACCAATCCATTTCAAAGCTGCAACTGAAGTATTCTATCCTGCACAGACGTAGTAAAACTGCCATCTATATTCTTACTCTGTAAGTATACAATCCTTCACTGTTAAACTACAAGTGACTTGAGCACAGCCATTACGCTGTGTTTATATTGACAACCTCAGCATTAGTGTAAGATAGTGTGTGCACGTGGTTGCTCGGAGAAGTTTCTGCACAACCCAATCACTGTAGCTTCTGCTATTCTAGGCAATACCAGGCAAACATAACATATGCAGGTATAAGTGGACGTGAGCTTAGTTTCATTACTTTTAGGACAGCTTAAAGAATGCCCTATCACCAGAAACTAATTCTGATGATGGAACCTTGATAGAAGCATATACCTTTTGCTCCAATTGCATTGAAGTCTTTGCATATGGAACTTGCTTTAAAGTATTTCAACAACAATCCCAAGAAAACAGGTAAATCAATGGATTCATACTTGGTGTTATCCTTACTGCATGTATATTACAGAACAGTCTACAATTAAAATACAACTGAAGATGATAAGATTATATTCAAAGCCTACTCATTTCTGTGGTCATCTTTAGGTAAATGAGTAACAGAAAATATTAGAGGACAACATGCCTGAGAAAGTACAATTTCAAAGGAACTGAAAATAATTCACTTGAGGATAATCAAAGACAACATCCTTACTACTTAAAGAAATGAAAAGGAATCTCTTAGAAATAAAAAAAATCACATTTAAGAAAAGAAATTTCAAATATTACATGAGACAAAAGTGTGATTGATTTATTTCTATTTTCATCAAAAGATGGACTCCTTTAGTGATTTAAATAATATTCATATACTTTATAGTCATTGTTTTGGAAGAATAGAAAATACTGCTCCTTTAAAAGCAGCCATCGTTTGACATCTGCTGGGATGTGGGAGACTGGTTCGAGGAAGCCCCAATGTTTCAAAAGTCTGCAGATGCCTAAGCTCGTTCTATGAACTTGTATAGTAATTACAGATAAATTAGAATCTGTAAACCTTTAATAAAAGTATGCACACAGGTGGGAGATGAAGCAGTTAAGGCCACTAGCTTCTTTTCCAAAGAACCTGGGTTTAATACCCAGCAAAGGTAGTTCACAACCATTTGTAACTCTTGTCCCTGGGAACTTGACAACCTCTTTTGGTCTGTGTGGGCACTGATGGCATGAAGTGTAAAGACATACATGCAGGCCACACCCCATACACATAAAACAAACAACAACAACAAAAGAAAACATGCATACTTAAACACTATTGCTAGTTTAATGAGAACAAAAAGAGATATAGAGGGTAAAAAGAAAAAAGTCAGAGCTAATCATTAAAATGGGCAATTTAGTAATAGCATTAAAATAGTAGTTACTCTAATTAGTTAACTGATTAATATAAGCAGGAATTAAGTCAGTTTAGAAGTAACTCAAGTGTACACAAATTTATTTCTGAGTAGTTAAACCTCCAAAATAAAATAGGGTGAATTTAAATCACTCCACTTGACCACAGGATATGCGAGCCAACCATGACATTTATAGATAGTATATACATTCAAAGCACATCAGATATTTCAAATAAAACTGGCTTTTCCTCTGCTGTTGTCTAACATTTGGATGTTTTCCATATGCTTTCTTTTATTCTCTCTGCAGGTGATAATCCTCAGTCAAACCCATCAGGTAGATTTGGATTTTTACCATCTTAAAGATGAAAAGATCAAACGACTCCAAGCCCCAGCCCGTAAACAGAACACTTGGGATTCAGGCAGGCAGCCAGAATTCAGAACTGGTCTGGTTGGCTACACTTCCTGCCTACATTCTGTGTGGAAATATGCTTAATCACAGGCAGTTTTAAGATGTAATGAGACACCTTTTCCTGGATTTCTTCACTTCTGTACAATACACAGATATGACCATAAATTACATTCAGTAGGACAAAAAAGGAGCAAATCGCTCATGTATCGTGAAGAGGGACTTTGACTTTACAGTCATTTTTCTTTGAAATGTCATTGCTATCCTTAAATATACTTGGGGACCGGGCAGGGCTGTCCCTTCAGGGCAGTAATTATAGGGAAAACACACTCCCTTCCAGTTCCTATTGTGTCTCCTTCCACTCCCTCTAAAATTTATAACCTTTTCTTAATTATTATTGTTACACACACACATTCAATAGGAATATGTATATAAACACAGCGTGCTAACCCATTGAGTGCTGCTCATCTGTTTAAGGCTGGCCCCTTGGGATTGGATAACCTCTCAAGGGGCTCGTCCCTGGGAATGAGTGATTCTTCCTCTCTAAGCTAACATTAATTGCCAATAACTCTTCATTTAGGACTGAGGCCTTCTGAGATTTTCTCTAATAGTATTGGAATATTAAGATATCAACTGGTATTGCCATTGTGTAGGTCTTGTTTAGACCACTGTATTGCTACTTTTTTATGGGTGCATTTCCCTGTTGTAGAGAAGACTGTCTCCTCCCTCATGTTTGGTTCTATCCTAGGTCTCTGGGTCATCCTGCCTCTGGGTCCTCTAGGTAGTGTCAGGTGTGTGCTCCCTCTCATGGCTGGGATCTTAGCTGGACCAGTCACTAGTTGGCCACTCCCACAAACTCTGTGCCACCCTTTCCCTAGCACATCCAATAGGCAGGACAGACTGAAGGCCAAAGATTATGTGTCTGGGTTGACGTCCCAGTTCCTGCACGGGAAGTCTTGCCTGGTCTCAGGCGATGACAGGTTCAGGCTACATATCCTCACTTGCTAAGAGTCTTAGCTGGAGTGTTGTGGAATTTTTGTACACTGTGTGAAAATATATTGATATGATTGGTGTAATAAAAATCTGAACAGCCGGTAGCTAGACAGAAAGTATTGGTGGGACTTCCAGAGACAGAGAGAACTCTGGGAAGAAGGTGGAGTCACCAGCCAGACTTGAGGGAAGCAGCATGGGGAGTAAAGAGAGATAAGGTAATGGACCAAGCAACAGAACATAGATTAAACATAGAATAAAATAAACTTAATTTAAGTTATCAGAGCTAGTGGGACAAACCTAAGTTAAGGCTGAAGTTTCATAATTAATAATAAGTCTCCATGTCATTGTTTGGGAGCTGGCTGGTGGGACAGAAAAGGATTCAGTACACTGGAGCAATCCTTGTAAATTCCTGGGAGTTTCCTTTGCACCTGGTTTCTACTTGACCCTGAAAAGACTTGCGTTTCCAGTTGGCTCTGTCAGTATTATCCCCCTGCCCACCCTACAGCTGCCAAAAGATATTTGTTTATAAATGCTGCTGAACTAATCCAACGTAGAGATTTTGATGCCTTGACTTTAAAATTTGGATCTAAGGACATGATGCTTTCGAAAGGAGTTTCCCATTTTGTTTTCACAGAGGATGAGACCCTGTTCATTTCTTCTATTCCGATTTGGTATGATAGACCACGCCCTCCTGAAAGGTTGCTGTGAACACCCTCAAAAAATTGTTCTTCGCTCAATTGCCAACTGAGATGACCCTGGCACACAGGTTATACCATGAAAGACCTAATTAACGACGCCCCCATTCAGCAGAAAGCAGTTTGGAGAGAAAAAACTACGCCCATGTTCCCAAAATATTGTTTATAAATGTTCTTTTACATTTAAAGGGGGATATGATATAGATATGAATAATTTGCATTGGTATGGATTTTAAGGTCAATTTTGTTATATGTATATGTATTTTTAATCTTGATT
>NW_026067940.1:8524965-8532164 GCF_014885135.2 Alexandromys fortis | reverse complement strand
AGTCTGCCAAGATGCTTCAGTTCTCTCTGTAAGGTCCTAGTTTCAACATATACCAAGCACATGAATATTAACGTCTTCCATGCAGTGGTGCTACAAACATATGCGATCTTTGTGATTTTAACTCATGGGGTGGAATGGACAGGCACCTGCTTCCTTCCTCCATCTCTTTGCTTGAAAAAGAAATAAAATTTGTTTTGGATCTGAATTTTAATCTCTAGAAATGCTTATGATACAACCAAGGATCTTAGAATGTAAAGACAGGTGATGTTTCTTTCTTTACTGTGCTTTGGTTTTGCTAGGACGTCTCAAGCCCTTCCCTTCTGCTGCCTGTGTTCTCTTCCTCACTTCCGCGTTACACTCAAAGCTCATTTCCCATGGGAATAATCCTCAACTTCCAAGGTGGTCTGAAATCCTAGATCAACATTTCTGATCTTTACCTAGGCTGGAGGTCACAATGGGCACAGCAAGGCTTGGCATTCCCCTCTTTTGTTGCATGAAACTGTCATTCAGTTTATAGGCACACAAGAGAGTGTTACTCAAATAGCAGAATTAATTATTTCAGAGTCAAATATGACTGCAGAAGATGCGGTCACCCTGAATGTACAAATGTGACCTTATTTTGATAAATAAACCCCTGCAGTCATAATTAAAATAGGATCCTTAGTTAAGGTTACTCTAAATATCTAGGTGGACCCTCATAGACAGGAGGGCATCTGTAGATGGCGACTGTGGATTCTAGAGGAGACATGGTCTCTTATCACCACAAGGCTAGTTACAATTTAGTAGGATTCTGTTTGACTTGGTCCATTCCTTTCTGAATTCTCACAGATCCCTTTGCTATAGGCTTAATTATCTGAACTTTACATTTCTGGAAGCTTTAGTTCAAAACCTTAAATCCTCGGGGACAAGGAGCCCATTTCTGTGTTTTGAAATACATCCATTTCCACCCTCGGTGTAGTGCTTAAATCCCATGGTCAAGCCCTTTCCAGGTGTCTTAGCTACAGTTCTACTGCTGTGCTATATGCCATGATCAGAAGCAACACGAGGAAAAGTTTCTTTTTATTTTACTTACACTTCCTTCTGAAATACTGTTTTTATATTGAATTTCTTTTTGTTTTACTTGCACTTCCTTCTAAAAAGACTCTGTTTTTATATTGACTGCTACCAGTGTAAACCAAGGTGACCAGGACTGTTCTCCACATGAGGCCACATACTCAGGTGGTCTTAATTTGTGACAAGTTAGCATTAAAACCAGCTACAGGACCAAGTGTCTCACTTTCAGGCTGGGGTCCTTTTCTTACGCCATCTTTTGATGGACAGTTGTTTGCTCAATTCTCTACCATCACAGGGTGTTCTAAACTACCTCATACTTGAGTCAGGGCCATGATGAGTTCCCTGGCTCTATGGAAGCAATGTATATGGAAGGCTTACCTTCCACTTTTCGAAATATTGGACTTTGGGACCAGGTTATTTAAGAATGCATGCTTTGAGAGCTGTCTTGGTAGAGAACCAGAAGATCATGTCTGGGGTGTACTCAAGCGCTGCTAGAATAGGTGTAGTCTGGGACCCAACCAGGCTTCGTCTCCAGGCCCAGGCTGTGTTCCATGCTTAGCACACTCATCACCACCAAGAGTGAGAATGTGCACACCGAGTGTCATCCATTCTACAGACAGCATGGGTCTAGGAGAAAATTCTGCAGGAGCTTTGGGGAACAGTCTAGGGATATTTGGATAAGGAACTACGAAGACTGGGCACTGCATCATGGTCTGAGAGCAGATGGAGTTACCTCCGTGGACATGTTCATTTGCCCCCTGCAGTCTCATTCCATTGCACAGAGCATGCTCTGAGATGAGTAGGGGGAAGCCTCATAGATGAGTCCAAGGGCAGCAGCACCCAGGGTTTCATAAGAGCCTGGATTCCCTACATAAGGAACACAGTGACAAATGACAGACAAGTGGCATTGTCCTCAAGTCAAGCTGTTGTTTGGAGTTGGTTCTATTCAGCCCTTTAGGATTACTGCCATAGTACACAGTGTTTCTTTGGAGACACAAGACCTCAAGACCTCCATTTCCAGAGTATATAATGTCAAACACAATCTCTTTTCCAAAGGACATTGCTGTATGTTATTTGAAATCGTTGTGCATTTGAGACAAAGGAATGCATTTGTGAATGATGGAATTTCTAGATACAGTGGGAACTTCCTTGTTACATTTTCAATGTCTTTGCCAGCCTTACAATAACAGATGGCCCCCAAACATAGTAGCTTAAGGAAGTATTCGCTGAAGACCTGTTGGGACAAGTATTAAGACATTAACAGATAAATGCATCATCTGAAGACTGGGGGAGAATTCTCCCCTTCCAGTTCCAGCTTCTGGTGGCTCTGCTCCTTGGTCTTTGGTTGCATGATTGTGTTACCGCAGCCCCTATCTCCATCTCGATACGGCCCTTCTTGTAACTCTCCTTGTTCTGACTAGTGACCATGTGACCACATCTCTTCTGGAACTCTTGAGATTTGCTAGGATGAAGTATGGCACGGAATATGGCCATAGGATGGAACACACTCAAAAGCATCAGTTGTCTCAAGAACTGAAGCAAACGTTTACCCGTGCTGAACTCTGCACACAAGCAAGCCTGTGTGATGGGAACATCTGTAGAATTCTCATGATGAGAGGCTATCTGCACATTCAGAAGGGACTGCTGGCCTGAGCTGCCCATTTGAAGGCCCAGAATTGGAAATGTGAATCTTTATTATCAGTTTGAGTTGACTCAGACAGAAACTTCTACGACATGATACAAGGAGATGTATTCTTGGTTTAAAAAAAAAAGAGAGAGAGAGATTTATTCTGTTATTTTAAATTATGTGTCTCTGTGTGTTTCTGGATGGGTGTGTGCAGATGAGGTGCGGAGCCCAGAGACATTGGGTCCCCATGGAACTGGAAGTGCAGGTGGCTGGGAGCTGTAACACCTGGGTGCTAAGAATGTAATGCAGACCCCTGCAGGAGCAAAACATTCCTGCAACCAGTGAGCCACTGCTCCAATCCACTCAGGAATCTTGAATATCAGAGTGCTTTAGGAGAAAAAGGTAAGTGTTTTATGGTGGAAGTTATGATAATTTATTAGAGCAATGCGAAAACAAAGGAAATAACACATGGTAAATAAATATAGTAAATAAACATATAGCAAATAAAATAATATAGTAAACTAAGTGTTCTAACTGGCATAGTCTGTTAGATTTTGTTCTCTCTTTTCTAATATCTGGAGAGATACTAAGCCAGTTGGCAATGATGGTGGGAAAGGATTTATTTTTAATAGCTCAGAATTCCTTATTCTGTCTTGGAACAGAACCTGTTTATTTCCTCTGTGGAGAGTTGCCCCCAGGAGCCCTCACATGGTGGCTGGGGATATTGCTTTCTGGTGCCCTGATCTTTATAGCCATTGTGGAATATTTTTGCTTCCTAGCCATAATTACCAAAGTTTATGCTTTTTTTTTTTCTTTTTTGGTTTTTTCGAGACAGGGTTTCTCTGTGGCTTTGGAGCCTGTCCTGGAATTAGCACTGTAGACCAGGCTGGTCTCGAACTCACAGAGATCCGCCTGCCTCTGCCTCCCGAGTGCTGGGATTAAAGGCGTGAGCCACCATCGCCCGGCTCCAAAGCTTATGCTTTATGTAATAAAATACCAAGCATTACTAAGCAAAGGTTTGTACTCTGATGAAGTCTGTAGAAGGTCAGCCTGCTTGCTGTGGGCACTAACCGGCAGGGCAGGGCAAGGCGGGGTTTCTTTCTCATGCTTACCTTTTGCCTGGACCTCATGTGTTCACTCTGTTCCCTCCATCAGTTGACTCTTCTCAGCGCTGAGACATTGGGGAGGTGTTCAGAACCATGACTCTCCTCTTTTGACGTACAAGAAGAGACTTTCCAATTAGGTCATAGCTACATATCGATTCTCTATTAAATAGAAACATAAATACCATTTTATTTCCCGTGTAACACTATTAAGCATCCTCTCTGGCTACAGCAGTGCTGGTGCTGTGATTTCCGCTGTTCCTCAAAGCTGAAGCACACAGCATAGCATCTGGGAGGAAAGGCAAGAGTGACAGACAGTAGAGCACCGGAAAGGATACTGCAGCTTGGTGAAAATGGACAATACGGGTCCCTGTCTCAGGCCTCAGCCACTAAGACATTCTTGAGAGACTGTCAGCTGTCTGAGTAAAGGTAGCAATGATGGATGCAGGGCTCTGAAAAAGCAGGGAACGCGCTAAACATCAGAGTCCCAGAAGAGGACCTGCCCTTTCCCTTGAGTGTTGCTCATGAACACGTAGCAGTGTTCAGAACAGGTTGAGGTACCTGGCATCCAGGGGAAGCTGGCGGGGCTGTGCCATCAATATGCCGTCACTGTAACAAAATGGCTGAAATAGTCAAACTACACAGAGTGGAGGTTTATGAGCCCTCGTGGTCAGTTGACCTTGTTGCTTTGGGCATGTGATGAGGCAACACGTGCTGATGAGAACACATCCTGGAATGAAATCACCTACCTCAAAATAAATAAATAAATAAATAAATAAATAAAACAAGAAGGTCCAATAAAGAACCCAGGATCCCACATTCGCTTGGAGGCACACCCTCGATGACATAAGGCCTCTCAGTAGGACCTGTTTCTTAAAGAATCTGTTTTCCAATAGCAGCACCTATAGACCTTCATGTAGAGACCTCTGGGGGCTTGGGACATCCAATTACAGAAGAAGGTGTGTCTCAGCAGCTGACCTTCACCTGCAGTCTGCCTCACAGCAGCAACAGGGCCTGTGTTGCCTCAGCTCTGAGCAGCACAGCCTCACATTCCACCCAGCCTCTCATCTCCTGGTCTTTCCAATCACTGTTCCCTTTACACAGAAAACCAGAAGAAAATTAGTTCCCTGCTAAGAAATCTTCTAATACTGCTGCCCAAAAATAGGACAAACTTTTCTCCAGACGTAGTCTCCACCCTGCACCTCATAAGGAGCCCCAGCCGATGCTTAATAACCTGTTGTGAGGTGTTGAAATAGGAGCTTCAGGGCTGGGTCCCCAGCACCCCGGCAGCCTGCTAGCTTATGCCCTGAAATAACAACACACAAACTGTATCCATTTAAACACTGCTTGACCCATTTCTATCTAGCCTCTTCTAGGCTAATTCTCACATATTAATTTAGCCCATTTCTAATCATCTGTGTAAGCACCCCAAGGTGCGCTTACCAGGAAGATTCTAGCCTATGTCCATCCTGGGTAGGAGGAGCTTCATTGCATGCATCTGCCTGGGAGAGCGGAGCATGCCTCTCTGTCTGAGGCGTCTGGCTCTGAGAGGAGCTGCATTACTTCTGACCTCACTTCCTCTTCCTCCCAGTATTCTCTTCTGTTTACTCCACCCACCTATGTTCTAACCAATAAAATGGGCCAAGCCAGTTTCTTTATTAGCCAATGACCTTTCTCCATCAGTGAGGCAATTGGAAAGAGGACTAAAACCCCTCAATTAAGGAGATAAGCATTGGAATACAAAGGATTTAAGTTAAAAGTCTCTCTTTACTTAGATATTTTATGTTGAGCAATCAGTAGGTTCTGGGGCTGAGTGGCCTAGTTTCAGAGGCTGTCCTGCTACCCAGGACTATGCCAAGCTTGCTTGTCCTTACTCATCTACATAACTCACTGATCTCACCTGTGAAACATGGGCAGAAACTGTGCACTAGTAAGTGCTTTTTCAGCAGCATGTGAGAACTGAGCCAGTCAGAAGGCATAAGTCTTTCCTTAGAGATCATCACCCGAAAATAGGAAGCACTCAACAGAGGCTAACAATTACTGTTGTTATTTGACCCCCACAGCCTGTGTTTCCTTTGCAATAAACACAGTGTTTGGTTTGGTGTGCGAACCTAAGCTCATAGGCGAGCATAGGCTCAGGTGTGTGAGCACTTGGACCCCAGTTGGTGGCCCTGTTTAGGAGGTTATGGAACCTTCAGACCCCCCAAAAAGAATATGGTATGTATTCACTCGTTAGTGAATCCTAGTCATAAACAAAGGACATGATCCTAGAAAAGCTAAGTAATAAAGGTAAAGCTAAAGAAAAACGTATATAGATCCACTTGGAAATTGGAAACAGGCAAGACTGCCTGATAAAAATGGGAGCATGGGGGTGGGGAGGAGGTAGAAGGAAGGGGAGAACAGAGAAAGGAGAGGGAAAGGGTTGAGGAGAAGTTAAGGGAATGGGATAGTCAGGATAGAGAAAGGACAGATGTGAGAGCAAGGAAAGAGATATCTTGATTGAGGGAGCCATTATGAGGTTAGCAAGAAACTTGACTCTAGAAAAATTCCCAGAAATCCATAAGGATGACCCCAGCTAAGACCCTAAGCAATACAGGAGAGGGTGCCTGAACTGGCCTTGCCCCTGTAGTCAATTTGGTGAATATCTTAAATGTCACCATAGAACCTTTACCCAACAACAGATGGAAACAGTGGCAGAGAACCACATCAGAGCACAGGACTGAGCTCCTAAGGTTCAACTGAAGACTGGGAGGAGAGAGACTATGAGCAAAGAGATCAAAACCATGATGGTTTCATCTACTGAAACAGTTTGCCTGAGCTAATGGGAGCTCACCAACTCCAACTGGACCGGAAATGAACAAGCATAGAATCAAACTAATCTCCTTAAATGTGGTTGACAGTTGGGGCAGACTGAGGGGCCACTGACAGTGGCATTGGGATTTCTGTCTACTACATGTAGTGGCTTTTTGGGATCTTATTCTCTTTGGATGTTTACCTTGCTCAGCCTAGATGTAATGGGGAGGGCCTTGGACTTTCTACAAGGCAACGTGCCTTACCCTCTCTTAGGATTAGAGGGAGGGTGGGGTGGGAGGGTATGTGAAGGGAATGTGAGGAGGGGAGGGAGTGGGAATTTGGATTGGTATTTTTTAAAGTAATAATAAAAAAATGCCAATTGGAAAAAAAAAAGAAAGTTGAAATAGAAGAGGACAATTTGAGGAGTGAAAGTGATCAATAAGGCAGGGGAGGTAATGAGGACTGAATATGCCTGAAAGTATCATAATGGCCTCTCTTATTGTATACGACACATATACTAATAAGAAAAGAAAGCTATTTTGTATAATTTATATTTATTAATACAATTTTCTTCAACAAGAGAGATTTAAAATATTGGTAAGTTAAAATAAAATTAAGATTCT
>NW_026067940.1:8510175-8519275 GCF_014885135.2 Alexandromys fortis | reverse complement strand
TGGAAAAAAAAAAGAAAGTTGAAATAGAAGAGGACAATTTGATGAGAGAAAGTGATCAATAAGGCAAGGGAGGTAATGAGCAATGTATACCTGAAAGTATCATAATGCCCTCCCTTACTGTATACAATTGATATAATAATAAGAAAAGAAAGCTATTTTGTATAATTTATATTTATTAATACAATTTTCTTCAACAAGAGAGATTTAAAATATTGGTAAGTTAAAATAAAATTAAGATTCTGTGATTGAATGGCTGACCAATGGCCAAATATCAAAAGGATTTTTTCCAGTGTGCTCTCTGGGAATAGCTACCAATAAATTGTTTGTACACAAAATTAAGTATGTGCCCATTCCCTCTAATTTAATACACTGGTGATGGGTGGAGGAGGTAGAAAGGAAGGGGAAACCTGGAACACAATGAAAACCAAAGCATGCAAATCCCTCTCACAGGAGAGATGGGGGAAATTGTATCACACCTCATCTGTCTTATATGGAGTATATTTATTAATTCCCACCATAATTGTACTTGATATTTGTTTTGAAAAAGTGTGGACTTTTCCTGTTGAAGGTCAGAAACTAATTTAAAAACCACTGTATGATTTTAGGCTGCATTCCAAAAGCTATAAATGTCTCTCATCCTTATCAGCTATTCTCTACTGTCAGGATCTAGACATGTGAATTGTTTTTCCCTGTGAATTATATTTTAGATGGTATTTCTTGACATTGTCAATGCAAATGTTTCTGATATGTATTATTTAACAACTCCCTTTTATCCCATTTTTGAAATGCTAAGAAGGAAGCCCATGGTCTCTTAGTTTTTAGTTTCAATGAGCTGGACCAGACGCCTACCACTGAACAATTTATTTTTGTTTTCTGTATGAGTAGTTTCTTCATACCCTGACTTAATGAACACTGTCTGGTGCTGGGTTTATAGAAGACACAGTGGAACGCTAAGATCTCACTTCCACTTTCCAGATTCATAGGCTCTGGTTGAGGTGAGTAGGGAAAGGGAAAGTATGAAGTGTGTCCACAAAGTAGTTGAGGAAAAGCATAACCTTTAGCTGTGTACCCTCAGGTTGAGATCACTCGGGAGTTAAGAGGAGATCTGCCCTCTTAGGGGCTGCTAAGATGGGGTGATGCAGTGATCATAGGCGCCAGCTCATGATGTCTGTTCTTACTTTCTCACTGACATTGGAACAAAACACACATCTCTTCCACCTACACGATAGTCATGATGAAGTCTCCTTTTGACAGTGACTGCAGGAGCTCGAGACAAAGTATGGAAAAGTCTGCCATGTTGAGGTTAGTTAGGAACTGTGGCTTTGCTATGTCTGTTCCTTACGTGCAGTTCTGTAAATACCCCAAAGGATGGTGTGATAAATTGTATAAGAATGGTCCCACAGGCTCAGTCACAAAAGAATAGAACTCTGGTGTGATTAGAAGGTTTGGGAGGTATAGCCTTGGCCTTGTTGGAGGGAGTGTGTCACTGGGAGGGTGGGCTTTCAGGTTTCAAAAGTAGAATCCATAGCTAGTGTTACCTTCTCTCTATGCCTGTGGAACAGGATGTAGAACTCTCTGCTTCTTCTCCAGCACCATGGCTGCTTGCTTGCCACCATGTTCCCTTCTATGATGATAATGGACTGATTCTTAAACTGTAAGCAAGCCCTGAATTAAATACTTTCTTTACAAGAGTTTCTTTGGTCATGGTGTCTCTCTTTACAGCAAGAGAACAGTGACAGATGGGTTGGATTTAGAGACATTCTCAGGGATTTGAAATCTGAATGTGTTTGTCATGTGGAGGGGAAAGGAGTGAATAACAGGAGCAGAAGTTCCATCCTGACAGTGTCAAAGGCTAGGGACATTTGTGACAGGACCTGTAAGCATGGGTCTGTGCCACCTTGACTAAGGTCAGAGAGTTGGAACTTCTGTGCCTTCAAGGTTATTGTCAACAGCTCAGATAGCAGAGATGGCTAATATCCAGACCTGGTATTTCAGATTTAAGAAGTAGATCTGTTTCTACCTCAGACAAAGGTCAAGACTCCATTCCACCCTGATTTAGGTCAGAGAGTTCTGCTCTCTCAAGGATATTATTAACAGTTAAGAAACAGGTGGCTAATAGCCATACCTGGTATTTCAGGTTTTAAGAAATAGATCTGCTTCTACCTCAAACAAAAGTCTAAGGAACTATGTTCCTACTCCCCTAGGGAGATAATTATGGATTCCACCCAGGGAAGGGTTTGATGTAGGTGGGTCTTCTATCTGTTGTTTTCATTGGTTAATTAATAAAGAAAACTGGTTGGCCGGATAGGCCAGAACATAGGTAGGCGGGGAAGACAGAATAGAATGCTGGGATGAAGTAGGCAGTGAAGTAGAAGCCATGATTATCCGGCCCAAGATGGATGCAGGTTAGGATCTTTCCCGGTAAGCCACCACCTCATGGTGCTACACAGATTACTAAATATGGGTTAAAGCAAGATGTGAAAATTAGCCAATAAGAGGCTAGAGCTAATGGGCCAAACAGTGTTTAAATGAATACAGTTTGTGTGTTGTTATTTCAGGTTTAAAGCTAACCATGTGGGAGCCGGCCTGGACGAAAAGCAGGCCTACTTGCCTTATCACTACAGTGGTTTGCCTATAGAATGTTTTGGTCTAGGGTGTGAGTATTGTCTTGTTCTGGCAACAGAAGGTTTAACTAAGAATGCAGCCTGTAAGCTTTTTTTTAAAAAAAAAAAAAAACTAGTCTGTTTGTTCCTTGTTTCATGTGAATACAGTTTTTTTTTTTATTTAGGGTTAATTAATCTGGTAATAATTGCATAGCCTCTAAAATCTAGCTGTATCCACTAATCCCATACAGTGTCCACCTAAACTTGCTCAATTTATTATTGGTTTTCTCTCCCTTCTTCGTCATCCCTGAATTCTTCAGCCCTCATTTTTAGGACTTGTGTTGAATTCACAGAGGAACACAGTTTGTCAAATCTTGGACTCTAGCTCTGACTCACGTGCCTTGTCTTAGCTCAGTCCTTATCTATTGAAGCCGTGTGGTAGATGACAGCATTTTCTATTCAAACCATAGTGGAGGGACTGACCCAGACTCTACTGCCAGGTTTGTCCCGAGCTCCACCACTGGAAATCTTGGCAGATGCCTCGTAAGTAAAATGGCCAAACAGGAAAATGTGGAATATTGGGGAGACAGTAGGTAAGGAGGTTGTGGTAGCTAAAATTTAAGCAAAATAAATCATCGACACTTTAGGGCTCTTAGATCCCAAGCTTGTAATAACAGTTTTTTTTTTAAATCCTGGCCAGCTTCTCTTCAGAGCCAGAGACTTTCAAACCCTCTAGACAATTGTCCTCATTTGCTTTGGCCGAGTTAGAATCTGTCCCAGGAAAAATGTTCAACTTTTCAATCAAATTTCACCAGCATTGCTAATCACAAAAGATGCAGTTACTAACCAAGGTCACTGATGCCTAGGAGGGTGTTGGTATGGAACTGGAAGACTGGTGAGTGCTGTTTACAACTTTTACCTTGGTATCACCCTGTCTCCAGTTAGATACAATTAAAACAAACAATACGGGTACCAGACCTGTGGTGATCTGATTAAGAATGGCCCACATAGGCGTATATATTTGAATGTTTAGGGAATGGCTTTAGGAGGAATAGTCTTGATGCAGTGGGTGTAGCCTTAAAGGACCTGTGTCACTGGGGGTGGGCTTTGGAGTTACAAATGCTTAAGTCAGGACCAGTGTATGTCTCTCTTCCTGCTGCCTGTCAATCTGGATGTAGAACTCTTAGTTCCTTCTCCAGCACCATGTCAGCCATGTTGGCCTATGGCAACATGTGCCGCCATCCTTCCCGCCATGATGACAATGGACTAAACCTCTGAAATTGTAAACAAGTTCTAATTAAATACTTTCTTTCATAACAGTTGCTGTGTCATGGTGTCTCTTCATCACAATATAAAACTTAACAAAGACCATACTAAAAGCAAGTATTAAAACCCTGGCCAGGAAGAAGCTCTTGAACTGAACATTAGAGCTTCCTTGTGTTTGGCAATGCCTCATTCCCATTCTTCTTTAAGCAACTTCTTTCTCTTCCCATATGCACAGGTCCTCTAATGTTCAGGGGATAACTTGTCAGAAACGAGGAGTGTGGATTAAAGAAACCTTCAAAGAAGCTGTAGTAATGACCTCTAAGGGATCAAAATATGTATTAGGACTTCAGGTTCAAGAGATACTAACCCTGTGTTGTGGAAGGAGATAGATGACTCTTACTGCATCCCTGAAGAAAATTGACCCTCCCTTCCTCCAGCAAACATCAACCATCCACAGCTTCTCTGCTAGGGGTGGGGCTTTGTGAGCCCCTCCTCCATCCATGCTGGTATTTTGTCTGGCTTGATCTTGTCCAGGTCTTGTGTCTGCGGTCATAGCTGCTGTAAGCTCATTAGTCACTTCTTAGCATTCTCCCATCTTCTCATTGTAGGCTCCATTTCCCCAAACTGTGGCACTGTTGATCTACTCAGAACCACATCCTTAAAGAAAATTGACTCTTCTTCCTTCAGAACCCAGCAGCTGTTCCTAGCTCCTTAGTTAGGGAACTGATAAACCACCTTCTTCTCCACGCTCTCGCGCTGACTGGCTTTATCGTGTGCAGACAAGCACAGCTGCTGTGGAGTGTGTGTGTGCGTGCGTGCATGGCTGGTCATGTTCAAATGACAGGGTTTCACTCAAGTTTTCCATAGCCTGTGGCATATAGAGTCTTTCTTCCTTATTTCTCCTCAGTGGTGCCTGAGCCTCGGAAGGGTAGAGATAAAGATGTCCCAATTGCGGCCAAGGTCATTGACCCAAATGTGAATGGATGCAAAGTGACCAAAGGTCAGAATTTGTTTTTAAATAATAATGAGAAATAATTTTTTCCTTACCTAAAATAATTTAAAAACAAAACACATGAATCAACCATCTTCAGCTTTTATCTCTGACATAGAATAAAGAAACAGGCTAAGACCCTTAAGAGCCACAGTCTAGCACTGCAGCGTTGTCAGGTAAGGTTGCAGGGAGGGTCCATTAGAGTTCTGCAGAGAAACACACCTAATGGATGGATGAGTATAGATGATAAATAGATAGGTAGGTAGGTAGGTAGGTAGGTAGGCAGATAATAGATAGATGGTAAGTACAGAAAATGAATTTACATAGGTAAATTTTAATGATTTGGTTTATTATGGCAATTAGTTCATGTGGTTATAAAAGTCAAAAATATTTACACCTTCCATTTGAAAGGTGGAGAAAAAGAAAAGCTGATGGTAAATTGTCTAGGTCCAAATCCCAGAGAACAGGGGTCAAGATCCAGTAGGGTAATCTCTGAGCTGGAAGACCCGAGAACTGTGTTGATTAATAACCAGAGTCTCGTTGTGAGTCTGGAGGTCTGAGAACCAGAAAAGCAGCTGTCATGAGCTCTGCAGTTCACAGATCCATGAAGCCGGAGCTCAGATGTCTAAGGCAGGAAAACAGAGATGCCCCAGTTCAAGAAGAGGCAACAAAGACTCTTTCTGCATTTCTTGTTCCATTTTCCTTCAACTAATTCAGTTATTCCTGCCTTTGTTTGTGAAGGCTCTCTATTCACTGTGCTGATTCCAGTGCTGGTCCACCATGAGACCCTTTATAGGCATTTCCAAGAAACGATTACAAGGTATGCTTTAGACTAGTCAAGGTGACACACACAATTACTAACTGCTCCAGAGGAGGAATCTCAAAGGACCTCGGTCATTTTCTCAGTTGACGAGACCAAGTCTGAAGGACAGAGAAACAAACACACCAAAATGTGTGAGACACCAGAGTACGGATAAAAGTCCTCAGTAGAACTGCTGAGAAGTCAAGAACAATGGCACTGGGTTTTGGTCCTACTGCATGTACTGGCTTTGTGGGAGCCTAGGCTGTTTGGATGCTCACCTTACTAGACCTGGAAGGAGGTGGGAGCTCCTTGGACTTCCCACAGGGCAGAGAACCCTGACTGCTCTTTGGGCTGATGAGGGAGGGGGAGTTGATTGGGGCAGGGGGAGGGAAATGGGAGGCAGTGGCGGGGAGGAGGCAGAAATCTTTAATAAATAAATAAATAAAGTCCTCAGTAGAAAGAAAGCTCTAATCATCCTCAGAGGATTTCTCTGGGCCTTTCCCTAGATACTGGCCATTAAACAAGCTCCTCCAAACTGGGAAAGAACCACGAGTGCTCGGCAGGAAGAAACATCCTTGGAGTTCGCATGTGCCAGAAGCGTCTCCCTTTCACCGGGTAGAAGGAAATCATCTTAAGATATGCATACTTCAAGTGAAGTTTGCAAAAAGTATAATACATTGAAAGTGGGAAAAGTATCCCCTTTCCATGCCAAATTCACAAATGTTGGAAACAAGCACCCCAAAGGCAAAGACATATAATTTAATTTTATCTCAGAACAAAGCTCTGGAATAGCATAAAATCAAAAATGTCTAGGTATTCAATGAAAAGAATTTTGAAAGGACTCAGTCCAGTTCATCAAATGGCTTGTTTTCGACTGGAAAACCTGATGTTCAATATGTGTTTGAGTTTCTGTAACATTAAAATGAGGTCGCCCCTCACAATTCCCAGTAATTACTAAATATATGATGGACTCAGACAATATTAAAGTAGACAGTGCTTGTGAGGAGCTGTGATTTCACTGCACACTGAGCGGGGTATTTGTGAATTGAAGATTAGATAGGGTGGGATGTTCAGATCTAGGCACATAATACACAGGCAGACAACAGGAGTCTGCAGAGTCCAGTTGCATTATTTTATCACAATCAGTTATCTCTTCACAGGCTCTGGGGAAAGCTGCACTGCTTTTGACCATGATAGTTTTGATTTTTATTTTTTATTTCCCAGAAGCAATTGACTGATTTATGTCATTTTAACTATACTATTTTCCTTCTTCTTTTTAAGGTTATGAGTCCTGTATTTTTTTTTATTAAGCTATACATTTTTCTCTGCTCCTCTTCCATCCTCTCTCCTCCCCTTCAACTCTCTTCCATGGTCCCCATACTCCCAATTTGCTCTGGAGATCTTGTCCTTTTCTACTTCCACCGTAGATTAGATCTATGAACTATACTATTTTCATTATTCCCTTTCAACCAAGAGGTAAGTTTTAGAGAGCCCATGTGCACTACAGGCAAGTGAAATTATCCCTGTATGGAGAGAGCCCTTTGGTAAGTACTGTCACCAAGGAGGTTAAGACCATTTTCAAAACACGATGACCTCTATGACAGACACAAGTGACCATATTTTAAGAACACCAAAAGAAGTTTCTGAATCCAGCCATTCTGGCTGTGAGAAGCTGACAGACAGCGTGTTTGAGTTGTCTTTGATGGAAGGTCTGGAATTGGCAGTGAAAACACTCCGGGGGGATGGGAGAAGCTTTGCAGACTTATTAGAGATTGGGGAAAGCCATGGACAGATCAAGTACAATGTGGTACATTAAGTACTATATGTATCCAGTTCAGAGGTTTTATTTTGAAGGAAGTGGGGGGGGGAGGGATTAGGACAGAGTTTCATGGTTAATCCTTTAACCATGGCAGAGATGATTCTGGGAGTGTTGCATTTGGAAGCAATCACATGAGGCAACCAGCCATGGAAACTTCTCCTCAGACTTTTCATACTACATCTTCAGAATCTCACTGGTGGTGTTTGTGTATTGCTTATTAATCATCATCCATATATTTATTGTTATTCAGGGGGTCAGTGTAGGATGGGAGGTAGATATAACAGTTTCAGTTACACCTTCCATAGACGATAGTGGAGCTCTTGGTATGGTAAAGTATAGACAGCTGTTTCATTAAAATGTTTAGTAACAACCACACTAAATTAAGGATGACAAACGTATGATACTTCATAGACTATGAGCAGAATGCATGAACACAATGGGCTACTGTACATGTACTGATTTTTCTCACGTGGAGTTTTACACATCTTATTGTAAATTGCTCCATGTGGATCAGAAATAAAAAATGTAATGCCACAGTTCTTTGAGTTTATTTTTATACCCAAGTCATTCCCTGAGTTCAAAATAGAAAGGCTCTCATCAGAATGTTTCTTCTGAGTCAGGAATAACATCACTGCCAAGTTGAAGATAGAAATGACTTCTGTTTTCTCGCCAGTCCAGACTGCCAAAGCATTGTGACATTATTAGCAAGTCTGGATTTTCATTTTCAAATGAAGGATAGATGTGTCTTCTAAATTCTGTGCCATGTAGCACATCAGCCAGATTCCGCATTAAAGCTCTGCTTTGTTAAAATGGAGGAAATAGCAAGTCCAGACCATAGTTCTACAACGTGTTCTATCTATAGCAATCCAAAACACAATGCTTGAATGACTACAGGGCGAGGAAGTGACTAATTAGTGAGAACCATTGTAATGAAGATAAATTATAAAATAGATAGCAAATGGCACAAGACTGGTATATATTGTATATAATCAAAAGGAACCATAGGAAAACATGCTTCTCCCTCCAGAAATATGAGGTGTTGAGTTTCCTATAGGAAAGCAGATGATAAATGATTTTTATCAGTTACACTTTGTATCTCTATTTATCCCATGACAAATGAGACGTTCATTTAATTTGGTATGGAGAATACTTCTCAGCATGCTCCTATCTTTACCATTGAGAATGTAGACCTGACTTTCAGGGAGTGAGTGGTTGGATGGAATTGGCTGTGGAACTGAGCCACTCTGCCCATCACCTGGGAAAAGAGAGCCATGTTCCCTACCACATCAGCGTCGATGTGGTGTCCCACACTGAAATGTTGTGCTTCTGCCTGGGCTCAGCACCAGGCAGTCACACCTCAATATCCTCTAAGAAAACACTCAACCAGGCATTTATTGCAGCTGTAAATTTGTCTCCAACCTTAAACTGTCAGCTCTACTATTTACCTACTTGGTTCTCATTTCCCTTAATTATCCAAATTTCATATTGTTAGCTGGAAACCTAGACAGCTGAAAAACCCAATCCACCATATATTTTGTGAAACAAATATTACTTCCAAAACACAATTATTTTACCAGTTTTCTATGAAAGTCTCAAATCCCTGTGCTTCTGCAAGCATT
>NW_026067940.1:8504970-8505658 GCF_014885135.2 Alexandromys fortis | reverse complement strand
GACCAAAGCAAGGGTGAAATTCAACAGCGGGAAAACACCAAAGCCTACAACTCCAAGTCTGGCATTTGGGGCTTGTGATGGAATCACCTGGCATCTAACAGCTTTGGCGGCTCTTCTGCTCCAGCTCTATAGCTGTAATGCACAGTTGTTCTTTCTTGGGTCAGCTACACACCATGCCTGCTGTCTTTGATAGACATCCTACCGTCCTGGCAACTTCAACGTACTGTTCTTACCAGCATTTCATTTGCAACTTATGGTTTGCATTTCCAGCATCTTGGAAAATTTGACTCTGCCAAAATTGCTTAGTGTTATTTTTGGTGTGTGACTTTTGTTTATGCTGCCTTTGATGAACTCTGTGCAGCTGTGCCACTGTGCCTGTCTATAACACCTGATGGTCTAATAAAGAGCTGAGTGGCCAATAGAGTGGTAGGAGCAAAGATAGGTGGGGGTAGGAGGCAGAGAGTATAAAGAGAGAAAGAACAGAGAGCCAAGGGAATGATGAGCAACAAGAAAACAGGAGAGGACAACATCAGGGGCCAGCCAGCCGCCCAGCCAGCTATGGAGTAAGAAGGAAAGTAAGATATACAGAAATGGAGAAAGATAAAAGCCCAGAAGCAAAAGATAGTTGGGATAATTTAAGTTATGAAAAGCTGCCCCAAAGCAAGTCAAGCTAAGGCTGGGCATTTGT
>NW_026067940.1:8498020-8499981 GCF_014885135.2 Alexandromys fortis | reverse complement strand
TATATCTGTGCTCTATTGCTGGGCTATAGTTTGAGAGACTAGAAAAAAAAAAAGACGTAGTAGCTGAAGGGTGAAGCTAGCAGAAGTGTAAAAGGATAAAAAATGTAGGAAAAATAAAGAAGAAAAAGAATGAAACAGAAAATTGGAATTAGAATTGAGAACGAGGATTAGAGCTAAGAAATTATAGACACTTAGGACAGATGGGAGAAAGATAAAGAGCACATGACTAAGAAGAATGTGCTGGAGAAGATTCTCTTTCTGTATCTCTCAGACCCAGTTCTTTTGCTTGTTGCAGCACCCCTTTTAGACCCCAAGCAAAGACTTTTAAGGCTGGACCTTAAATCCTTCAATGTGCTGTCTCACTGTAGATCTGGATAAGAGCAGTTACCATGCTTCAGCCTAAATGGTGCCCTGCAATAGAAGTTGCTATTCTGGATAAATTAGTCCATTACATTTAAAGGCAGATTTGCTTAAATTCTCAGGACACAGGCTGGGTGAAGACTTCATGTTTGCCATAATATAACATGGATGGATTTCATCTGTTTCCCTTAGAGTCAGTCCTTCCCTGACTTTGAAACACCATGAATGTTAACTCCACTGATTGCCTTTCTCTCCGTGTTCTGGCCTTCCAAACCCTTAGCAGAATTCTCCATGAGGCTCTGCTTAGAGTACCCTTAAGTTTCTCTAGAGAAGCCTTAATCTCTAATCTCTTACACATTCCTCTTACGAACCTTTCCCAAAAGTCTTAAGTACTATGTGGGCAGGATAATTACAACAGTGATTCTATTTCTGATACCAATTTTCTTTTTGATCAAGTCTTCTTGAAAAAGCCCTTGCTGAAATGAGTCAAAGAACTTCTCAGTCTCTTCAGTTTTTCAGCTCTTGGTCATGGCAGCCCAACTTCCTCTGATCTTCACAGAAGCTGCATTTATTCTGTCCCAGAAACTTCTCTGTCAGGTAATTCAGGGAAAGTCTTTGACCCTCAATAGGTTTTACTCATTATAAAGAACATTAACAATGGGACTTTTTTTTTTTTTTCAGAAAGGACTTACTCAAGTAGACTAGACTGTAGTCCTTAGGAAGGCCTGCTTCTGAGTTTAGCCCATGGCTGCATACTTAGGTGTGGATCTGTCTTATTTAGATTTTTATTACTGTGAAGAGAAACCATGACCACAACAACTGTTATAAAGTAAAAATTTCATCAGGGTGGCTGGCTTACAGTTTCAGAGGTTCAGTTCATTATCATGGTGACAGGGAGCATGGCAGCGTGCAGGCAGAGGTGGTGCTGGAGCTGACAGTGCTACATCTGCAGGCAACAGGAAGTCAACTGACTGGGACACTGAGTGAAGCTTGAGAAAAGAGACTTCAAGGTCCGCCCCCATAGTGACACACTTCCTCCAATAAGGCCACACCTCTTAATAGTGCCACTCCCCATAAGTGATATTTTCTTTCAAACCACAACAGGGTTGTATCCCCATCATCCTCAGATCTGATCATTGAAATAGGACATCACAACTAGTTTGCCACAGCACCAATCAAAATAGCCAATTTATAGTGATCACTGCAGCTCAAATGCAACCATATCATGTTGGGTACTGCAATGTTCTATTTTCTGTTGCTGAAACAATGTATCAGGGCTGTTTACTTATAAAAAAAAGTAGGAAAAGTGAAGACAGAAATCTAGAAAGAATCTGGCATATGTATTACTGAAATTGGAAGGAGTTGTGAAGAAGTTTGAAGGTTGGAAATAAAAACAGCTTAATGCCAGCTCTGGTAAGGATTCTCCACCATGAGTGGATGGGGGAATCTGTGTGAGGCAGAGTCCATATTGCAAGACAAGACAGTCAGGGAAGGGGCAGTAATGACATCCCACTAGACATTGCCTCTTTAGCAGCATGGCTATCTCTTGCCATCACCATACTGGGTTCTAATTATTTGAACCCTGATGAGACAAATCATAG
>NW_026067940.1:8492453-8493936 GCF_014885135.2 Alexandromys fortis | reverse complement strand
ATTAACAATGGGACTTTTTTTTTTTCAGAAAGGACTTACCCAAGTAGACTAGACTGTAGTCCTTAGGAAGGCCTGCTTCTGAGTTTAGCCCATGGCTGCATACTTAGGTGTGGATCTGTCTTATTTAGATTTTTATTACTGTGAAGAGAAACCATGACCACAACAACTGTTATAAAGTAAACATTTCATCAGGGTGGCTGGCTTACAGTTTCAGAGGTTCAGTTCATTATCATGGTGACAGGGAGCATGGCAGCGTGCAGGCAGAGGTGGTGCTGGAGCTGACAGTGCTACATCTGCAGGCAACAGGAAGTCAACTGACTGGGACACTGAGTGAAGCTTGAGAAAAGAGACTTCAAGGTCCGCCCCCATAGTGACACACTTCCTCCAATAAGGCCACACCTCTTAATAGTGCCACTCCCCATAAGTGATATTTTCTTTCAAACCACAACAGGGTTGTATCCCCATCATCCTCAGATCTGATCATTGAAATAGGACATCACAACTAGTTTGCCACAGCACCAATCAAAATAGCCAATTTATAGTGATCACTGCAGTGTGCATTAAAGGATGACAAAGTAGCTGGGTGGTGGCGCACGCCTTTAATCCCAGCACTTGGGAGTCAGAGGCAGGAGGAGCTCTGTGAGTTCGAGGCCAGCCTGGTCTACAGAGCGAGTTCTAGGAAGACTCCAAACTATACAGAAAAAAACCCTGTTCCAAAAAGAAAAAAAAAAAAAAACAAACAGAAAAAAACAAAAGGACAACAAAGCAAAAATGGTGTCTATAGGCAAGGCATATCATTTACTCTGAAGAAGAAATTCTGTTATATTATACATGAAAGAACCTGAGAACATTAAGCTAAGATAAAGAAGCCAGGTATGGACATGAATGATTCCTCTTACATGAGGTATCTAAAATATTTATGCAAACTCAGATAAATAGAAAATAAATAAAAGGATGACAACTATAGGCTGGTAGGGGCTGAGGATCCGTTGCTCAGTTCCCACTTTCACAGTAGTAAAGATGGTTCAGCTCAAATGCAACCATATCATGTTGGGTACTGCAATGTTCTATTTTCTGTTGCTGAAACAATGTATCAGGGCTGTTTACTTATAAAAAAAAAAAGTAGGAAAAGTGAAGACAGAAATCTAGAAAGAATCTGGCATATGTATTACTAAAATTGGAAGGAGTTATGAAGAAGTTTGAAGGTTGGAAATAAAAACAGCTTAATGCCAGCTCTGGTAAGGATTCTCCACCATGAGTATAGCTGCCTCATGGTGGATGGGGGAATCTGTGTGAGGCAGAGTCCATATTGCAAG
Source organism: Alexandromys fortis (assembly GCF_014885135.2). Classification (NCBI taxonomy): domain Eukaryota; kingdom Metazoa; phylum Chordata; class Mammalia; order Rodentia; family Cricetidae; genus Alexandromys; species Alexandromys fortis. The sequence continues at coordinate 8,492,620 of NW_026067940.1, read as the reverse complement.
ACAAGACAGTCAGGGAAGGGGCAGTAATGACATCCCACTAGACATTGCCTCTTTAGCAGCATGGCTATCTCTTGCCATCACCATACTGGGTTCTAATTATTTGAACCCTGATGAGACAAATCATAGCTCAAACGCAATTTGCACTTAAACCTTTATTAGGAAGGTAG
>NW_026067940.1:8476177-8489184 GCF_014885135.2 Alexandromys fortis | reverse complement strand
TCAATGAGTATAAAATATGGGGATTTGCTATCAATCTTTAAATTCTTTATTCCTTAAGTCATATTTATGAGAGACCTTGAGAAACACAACTCCAGCATCCTATGGATCTTTGTGAGTTGTCTTTCTTAGATGCAGCAGGGCATCACTGTTCCTTTCAAGGTTTACAGGCATTATCTTTTACTCACACATCTTGAAATGCGTTGGATGAAGCCTTCTGTGAGCTAGCTAAGCTGTGTGCATTCTGCTGTGGCTGACCTATAATCTGCCCTCCAGTCCTTGATGTTGATACATTCTCCCTACAAGCTCCCCCCTCTTCCATGTACTCCCTGCCCTCCATCTGTCCTTTAACCTCCCGTCTTTAACGTGGGCGCTTTACTGTAGTGACTCTACTGTCTTCATCTCTTTGTTAGATTCATTTTTCTAAACCCTGTTTCGAAACTTTATGATCTTAGGGGTGAATAGGTTCATTTGATAATTTGAAGGGATTTATTTATCTCTGTAGCAAGTAAAATGCATCACAGAAGAACAGTAAAACCCATAGCAGTTTAAACACACACACACACAATTGAAAACATTTATTAGCTTAGGGATTTACAAAGATATTCAGACTGGGAGAGCACTAACTACAGAATCCAAATCATCATATCACAGACTAGCCCAGACTTCATATCTCATTTCTGGTTTTGGCTTCAGATACTCACATTGAAAACTTATTTCCTCTTCATGGTTGTGGGGTACTTCAGTAACTCCAAAATCATGGCTTGGTATGAAATGCCCACTTGAAAAAAAATGGCTTAATTTTTCTGTTCTCTGTATATTTACATTCAAAAACCAGTAATTAAAAGTCAACAAAAGAAAATACAGTATCTCCCACTTGGACAAGTTATTATTGTTCATTGAAAATGAATACAACAGCTAGCCAGAGTTGGGATGTTAGTTCATTCCCCAAAGCCAAGGAATATAGATTAATGGAGTTTTCTGGAGTTGTGGGGGAGATCGAGGATGGCTCTATCTATGGATGCTCCATGTCTATATGGAGATGACAAAGTGTCCATGCAGAGACATCACCAACTACTAGTTGAATGGCTCACAGATATTTTGTCTCATTGAAGGAAAATATAGTGAGATAGCAGCCAAATGGTATAAAAGTTTTAGAAATTTTATACTTGGTAAAGATGTTGGGTTATTCTATATGTTGATTTTCTGCTTTTGAATATTTTTTCCTTTTCACCGTGGCAATGTCTGGCTGAGATGACTATTGGATCATTTCACATGAGAAAGTTCAGTTTTAAAAACATGAGACTTTCTTTGGTGCTGTGATGAAGACTTGGAGGTAAATTTGAATAAGGCTCAGTATCAGTGGTCCACTCCCACCTGCCCCTAACTAGAAATTCTGTCAAGTGGGGGTAACCTTATATCAGTCACTGCATGTTGTAAGAGGTCACTTGTTTGTGTCTGGCTACTCAGCCCCGAAATAATCACACAGAAACCTTATTATTTAAATCACTGCTTGGCCCATTAACTCAGTGTAAACTAAAAGCAGGAAAAGCAGTCACTATCTAACAAAGTAAGCAATCAGGGTACTTTTCATAAGCAAACAACAGCAATTGATAGAGAGGGTCCCAAGAGGAAGATGCCTTCTGTTCAAGGCAGTCTTGGAGGTGAGAAATTTAGCACATTTTCTTAGGCAGGTATCTCAGGAAGCATCATGGGAGAGTGAGGAACTAAGACAGAGAAGGAAAAAAGCCAATCTTAGACACATATTAAGCCAGTCACAATGTGGGCAACAGGGACCTGATCCTGTTGAGAACTATGAATAATAATTGATATGCTCAGAGTTATCCATGGAGAAAAAACCCTGACCTTTTATCTTTGCTTCTGTCCTCCATTGTCTGAAGGCTAGACACAGATCTAATGTGATTCTCTTTTAAGCCTACAGAAAGCATTAAAGAGAGCCACAAATGTTTGTCCTAGGATTCCTTGGCTATGAACTTCAATGTGGGCAATAAGAAGTATGGGTAGAAACTCACCATATCTGCTATTATCTGTTAACTAAGATTGCCCTAGATAAAATAGGACATGTGATCACCATACTAATATGGCTTCATTATTAGGGATGCATGTTTGCCTGTCTTTACCAGAGTTGGGCATGAATCTACAGGGTTCAAAACTAAGATTTTAGGAGAAGAAACAAAGCCTTCCACTAGTAGAACTCTACAAAGATCTCTTTGTGTCTGGCTCACACAAGTCCAAGCCTCTCTGACAGCTCACTGGACAGCTCTGCTCCTCCGTCAATTGCATTTTCTCCATCTTCACTTGATTGTGAAAACTCTAATTATCAAGCACACATTTAATTAAGCACCTTTTTAGTCACTTAGCATGGAGTTGTGAAAGTTGTAAGAGTGGAAATCACCATATGAGACAAATAGCAAAGAGCATAATAGACCCACCTGTTCAAAAATTGGTGAAATTAAATGACTGTCTTGAGCATTAAATATTCTGTGGAGCATCTTCTACTTTATTATTTTCACAAAATGGCTTTCAAGTCATCATTAATGCTCTCTGTAATTAATGAACACCACATGGAAGATGAAACAGGCAAGCCACATCTGTCAGGAGGTGTTTTCTCAGAGTTAAATGAGACTGAACTCAGGAAGTTTTCACATTCTCTAGTCTTGGTTGATTGAAGGCCCAGGGTTCTAGTTTTACAGACTGGGTTTTGGATTGAATGCATACTGTGGTCGCTTTGATATTCAGTATAGGACAGGATCCCTGCGTTCCATCTGCATCTGTTGTAAAATGCATATTCTTACCCCATATCATCAGGTAATTTAAAATTTCCCTGCTAGCTAGAAAGAATAATTTGGGTAGTCTATAAAATAGGTGGTAAAAAAGACAACTGCCTATTTTACTCCCTGTGGATGGATTACTAAAATGAATGCCTGCCGTTCTCTGTGAATATGTGCCTGAGAGGCCAGGTATGGATTCACAGCTGAGTCCTGCTAGTGATATTAGTGCTTCTAAGTAGGAATAGCAACAGATGTTCTGACTTCTCTAGGGCTGTGGAGGACAGAGAACAAGGACACAACCTAAGGTGCCTCCACAGGCAGAGACATTGAAGACAAGAGGATGTGGGCAAGGCAGCAAGTGACGGTGTAGGCAGGGCTAGTGCCCTGGAGGTCAGACTATGATGATCACAGTTATTATTTCTATTAAAAATTTGAGAAACAACTCAGCATATTTAATTCGCTTGAATAAAACTTCAGATGTATTTATGGTATTGATCACGACAACTCTTCAAATCACTGACGAGCTGGTGATGTGCACACTTGGCTTGCTCCATTTTGTTAATGTGCAATCATAATATTCCTGTTATTATTAATATTTTAAGGACCTAGCAATAATGCTTGTCCATTTCCTAACACTATTATGCATCATCTAAAATGAGAGTGGTGTTTACGTGTGTGCAAATGTCGGTGCAGACTGCAGAACGAAGCAGTGTAATTTGTACTGCAGGTTCTGAGTCTTACAAGCATTTGTAGTCCCTGTAACTTGATTTGTCATTCAGGGCCTGGACCAGCGTGAACACAGTGGAGCTGTAGGGCACAAAATTTAAGAGTCATTTGCTCTCAGCCCTGACACTGGCTTGCACAGCCTCCAGAGAAAGCACCCCCTGAACTTTCCCATCCTGCGACTTTATTTACAGCTTCAAACCACAGTGGGAAATGAGGCTCCATGCTCTTTGCCTGAAAATGATATCCCACTCTATATTAAACTGAGGGCTATAGTGTCATCTACCCTGACTCAGCCTCTTTTCTTACCATGAATCAGTTTTTTTAGTAATCAAAATAGATCTACATGTGCCTTATGACTAGCATGCTGTAAGTCATCAGCTCTTTCACAGAACTGCTGAAAAAATATAGCTGTTCAGTGTGCTTATATTCTAAGCAAATACATATATGAACATACATATATGAACATGAAAGGTAAAAATCGACAAGAAAATTCCCCTGTGTACTTTTCTCAATCTTGCCCTATCCCCTTTTGAGTTTGACGTTTTAGATATATATACCCTTTGAGGGGGGGGGGAATCATATATTCTTTTTAAAATGAAATAAATATTGAATATGCTTCCTCCAAACCTGCTATTTGCAGGGGACAGACAGCTGCTGTGCTAAGTGGGAACCATGTGAGCCTTGATGAGCAGTCTTGCTCTAATCCAGCTCCACGCTAAATTTTTAATTCTCATTGTGAGCTCCAGAGGCGCAGCCTGTGTGGCGTTCTGGGTGAGTGAAGCAGAGCCACTCTCGGGAAGACTTTGGTCTCGAATGGCAATTAGGAAGAAATGAGATGCTCTGAGCTTCTGTCCTATATGCACGAGTCTTGATGTGTCTCCAGCATGGCTGCCTCACCCAGAATGGGGAGACGTTGCTCGGGGCACCAAAGAGAGAGCACCCATGGAGAGAGCAGATACCCCTGAGTCTGGCAATGACTGACAAGGGGATTACAATGCAATGGCTACAAAATGGTCCAGCATCGCCACCTCTCTTTCTTCTTTCCTCTCCTGCCTTCTGTGTTCACGGAGACTCTCAGCTTTCCTCTTGTATGCTATAGAAATGCCCCCGCCCCTTTCTTTGTGGTGAATGGCTTCTCTAGTGCCCTGTGTTGTGAAACTAGTCCTGTTTCACATAGAAAGGAGAGGAATTGCCACAGATTTAGGATACATACCTTGAAAATTATTCCTGAGTTTTGTGTGTTCTTAAACCTACCTTTTATGCTTGATTAAAATTGGTTCCAGATTTCCAACACTGGCTAAATACTAGTATCCTCCTGAAAAAAAAATCTTTCAACAGTATTTAAATCACTTATTTTGGGCTTACTGTGTGTTGACCAGTGTGTCAAGATGGCAATGCATCATTATCCTTCATTTCTACAGGAATTCTCCAAGACAGACATGCTCATTTTACAAAGAACCAAGGCTCAAAGAGCTTAAGGAGCAAGTGTCACTCAGAAACACTGACTGTGTATTCTCTAGTCATATGTATATCTATCATCATATTTGTACTTCACATTACTATAATTTCCTGAGAAGTTCTGATAGTAAATATTTATTTAAGTAGTTTTATAACTTAAGTATTTGACCAACCATAATCATTTATTTGATTATTCAAATAGGAACTAGCACTACTTCCGCCTTGGCTATGTTAAGAAGGAGGCAGGAAGGCTGGCTCTTCTGGCAGATTTAAACCTACATGGTGGCAGGGCACACTTCTTTGGAAAGTGGGGGTGTTCTAGGTACTTCTTGGCCCTCCCAATTGAATGTCTAACTCCAGTCTCCTTCTCTGTGGAAATATTACTGCTTAGCCCAGAGTCCCATGCTCCCTTCTGACACCCCAAAGCTCATCAAGGAAGGTAGATGTTACATGACTTTTGTAAAGGCTGGGGATTAGCGGGCCTTTGATGAGACATTTAAAGTACGTTTCAGCTCTCTCACGTGCAAGTACCGCTGAGCTCTGGATAATATCCCGGGTCTGGGTCTTTAATCAGTGGATGCTTCTTTCTGACTTGTTAAGGTGACTTTTCAGCTTAGCATATGAAACAATAAGAATTATCAGAGAGGAAGCGAGTTGAATGCCAGTGAACAGCACCGCAGACAGAAGCACTGCCTAAAAGGGGTTTAGTGAGAGTCATCCACAAAGGGCTCACAGTAGGGTTAACAGTGAAATGTCAGGAGGCAGAATCTGCCGGCTGCCCGGGGAAGCTCAGACTCAAGAGCCTCTACTCTTGTTAAACTGCCATTATCAGGAACACCCGATAATCAACTGCCATTGTGCGTGTATTTTTAGAGCAGATTGCCCATCCCTTTTCCTTCTCTCTCCTGTTCTTCCCTCTCCTCCCCAGCTGATCACAAAGACCTAATGCTGAGAACCTGGAAGCTCCTCGGAATCCATACCACCCTGTATCCCCTCTTCCGTGGTCCCAACAAGGCTCTTTCAGGCACCCCTCATGGGTTTGAAGTGAGGGTTTTGCGAGGTAAGGAAGCACTTAGCTTCTACAACTTCCGTCATGCTTTCCCTCTTTTTTGGAAATATTACAAAAGAAAAAAGTTGGTGTTACAGAGAAAAGGGAAGCACTATGGACTGCAAGAGGGGACAAATAGCTTTCCGAATGCAGTTTTGGCTTTCAACAAGGAAACAAAGTTAGCCTGGGCTTAAAAGACACACCATTTCGAACTCCTTGTTGGAGATGAGTTGTATGGTATGGGACAAGGATAAGCTGGAGAGTCCTGAAGTACAGTCAGATCCCAGACACCACCTCCAAACTCTGGTGCATGTTTGAAGGACACCTGAAGCTAGGAGGCTAGCATAACTTTTCTCTTCTCTCCATGGACTCTGAGGTTTATGTGACCTCCTAATGAATTCAGACCATTTATAAATCTCAAAAAGAATATTGCAACATTGAAATTCTCCCAACTGCAGAGCAGCCGCTTCCTCTTTTCTTCACTCAGCTCCTAATTACTATAACATTTTGACAAGCAGTTCACACATTGAAAAATCCGTGCTCAGCTCTTCCCAGAATCTCTCAGGCTTTAATCATCCCAGCCCTGTCAATTACGTGAGGGAACAACCAGGGAGGTGTACCCCAGCCTGCTCGGGCTGCAGTGGCCTTGTGCTTCTGCCTTTCAAACCTAGAGAAGCAGACAGGGCATGAAGGGAAGCACAGGCACCAAGCCAGAGTGTCTCTTCAAAGAGCAGCTGAAATCCAGTGAAAGAGGAAACTTTTTATGAAGCTCAAGAATCAGAGAAAGCAAGAACTGCTTGAATGCATTTCACATTCAGGAGTCAGGGGATGGCACCTCTCGGTCAAAGAACGTTCAGGATTTGGAATTTATGGCCAGATAGTTTACAAGTCCAAGGATTTGTGTGAGATTTTTTATATCTCAACACTTTACAGTTATTTGTCAGGTCACGGTTTTGTGAACAGTTTGACTTACCCTCATTGAGCTTATGTTGTGTGTTTCTATGTTGCTGTGATAAAACGGTGACCAAAAGCATCTGGACAGGGGAGATTTATTTCAGTTTACACTTCCATAAACTGTGGGAGCCAAAGCAGGGGCAGGAGCTGAAGCAAAAACCATGGAGAAGGGCTGCTTACTGACTTGCTCCTCAGGGCTGGTTTAACCTGGTTTCTTATATAATCCAGGCTCACCTGCCTAGGAACCACACTGCTCACAGTGGGCTGGGCCCTCTCACATCAATCCGCAATAATTATAGACTTGCCCATAGGCCAGCTGGATGCAGGCAATTCCTCAGTTAAGGTTCTTTTCATCCAGGTGACTCTGGCTTGTGTCAACTTGACAGAAACTAACCTCCAGAGAGGTAATGATTAATAAGAACCATTCATTCATTTCTTTGATCAGTAAACCAGTAAAGTCGCTTTGTCAGACACAAGGTACATGGACACACAGGCAAATGAACAGGCAAATAAATTCAATAAATAACATTTTGACTGGTTATTGGATAACTACATCTAGTTACTTTCTTATTTCAGTGTATACTATAAAATAAATTTTAATTATAGATTCATATTGCCCCTTTGATTTAATAACAATGAACTGTTGAAATAGGAGCGGCGGGGCTGCGTCCCCAGCACCCCGGCCGCCTGCTAGCTCATGCCCGAAATAACAACACACAAATTGTATTCTTTTAAATACTGCTTGCCCATTATATCTAGCCTCTTCTCGGCTAACTCTCGCATCTGGACTAGCCCATTTCTAATAATGTGTGTAAGCACCCCAAGGTGCTCTTCCTGGGAAGATTCTAGCCTATGTCCATCCTGAGTCGGAGCTTCATTGCGTGTGTCTCTGAGAGCAGAGCTATCTCGCGTCTGTCTGAGGAGTCTTACCTCGCTTCCTCTTCCTCCTGTTTACTCCTCCCACCTATGTTTTAACCTATCAGGGCAAGCAGGTTCTTTATTTAATTAACCAATGAAATCAACAGATTGATATATGACACTCCCACATCAATAAACCCAGAATAATTCTCAGCATATCTATATTTTGAGTCATAAAAACAAATAAGAACAATTAAGTAGGAAACACATTGCTATGAGGAAAGACTTCAAGATCTTCCAGTATCTCCAGGAGTAGGCCTGCAGAGGGAAAATTAAGGGTCTGGGCATTGGGCTTAAGTGCCTTTGTTTACACACCAACCCTGTTTTTCCAGTCTAAACAAATGTGGTCAAATTTATTTAATTCTTTGCACCCCAGTCTCACCGTTCTGCAAAGTGCATGGCAATGGTGCATTTAGGGAGTCTGAGTGTCACACAAAATGTGTAAAAGGCTTAGAATGTTGCTTGGTCCTTAAAATATAGTATAAAGTTGTATATACAGTTGCAGTCAGTTGAGAATTTTTTCACAAATAAAACATATTGTGAGAAAGTTATATATGCATATATAAAATAATACTAACACACTTGTGTTCAGGCATGTGTTCATACATGTAATATAGAAGCAAACATGAAACTTTCAGAAGTATATATGTTGTGTTGTTAATAATAATCCTTAAAGTAAATAGTTACATCTTATAGAGAAAATGAAAACAAGGAGTCTGTTCAATGAATATGTCGGTTTCTACTTACTCCTGATTTTGAACTGATATTCCTGAGAGACGTGAGGCTGGTGGTGGGGTGTCAGCTCACTAGCATGTACGGCAGTGTTATAGTAGTTAGACGATCCAATGACAGTGCAGTAGTAGGTAAAGTAATCTGGGCCGCCAGATGGTAGTGGGTCTTACACCACCCTGCTGGAGTCTGACTTTTATCATGGTCATTATTGTATATGTGGCTGCTACCTGTCACTGTTCTTGGTCTTGGCATGCCTGATGGATGTTGTTTCAACACAGAATCTGAGTTTATTTCTGAATTCTTCATTTGATTTAATTGTTTTGTTTCTGTCCCAATAGTACCACATGGTCTTAATTTTGTAACATTTTTTAAGGAAGTTTTAAAACCAAAAAAGTAACCTTTAAAATCAAAAGAGTAACCTTCCTACTTTGTTCCTTCTAAAAATTCTTTGGACTATTCTCAGTTCCTTTAGAATTAATTCCATATGATTAGAATCATATTCACATGCAAAACAGAAACAAAACATCATATGGAGTTCTCAAAGGAATTACCTTGATCTTGAGATTGACTGGCAAGTGCTGACAGGCTAATCCATGAATGTGGAGCACTTTCTTCCAGGTGGGTCTTTCTTTAGATAGAGTCCTGTGTTCTTTAGAGTAAGGATTTGTCTTCCTAGACCATGCTTATTTCTAAATGCTCACTCTTTTGATGTTATAATAGATGGAATTGTTTTCTTTTTCATAGCTCAGGATGTACACTGCAAGCATTCAGAATGAAGTTGCTTTGTTCTATACTATCCTGTGTCTTCCTGTCAGGCTGGGCTTATTGCCTTTTGTTTTAAACCCAATAGATTCTTAATGAATCTATTAAGACATTTTATATATACAGTTATAGCAATTGCAAGCACTATGATTTTGCTTCCTTCTTTCTAAACTTAATGCCATTTAATTCCTTTTATAGTGTAATTCTCACTGCTAGATCCTCTAGTGCAGTATTGAGAAGGTGGGGAGCATAAACATCCTTGTCTAGCTCCTGATCTTTGTGGAGAAAACTAGCTTTGGCCATTTAAGATGACGTTATCTACACACTGTTCACAGATGCCTTTTCTCAAAACCTTACCTCCAAAGTGACTTTGTTTAGTGTTTTCACTTTTCATCTCAGGAAGGACTGTATTTCATAACTGTTTTCCTGACTCAGTTGAAATAATGCATTGTTCCTATGCTTCTTCCTCTTATGCTGTATTTCAGTAATTACTTCCTATGCTGAAATATCTTAGAACTTTATTTTAAATAAAGAATTCCTATGCATGTATTCTTTTGTGTCTGACTTCTTTTATTAACATGGCCAACGACTGAACTAGATGTAGCCCATTTCTGCTACTGGATGTTACACTTGATGACATTCGTTGTCTAGTTGGGGCATTGTCCCCTCATTATTTGGTGATTGCATTTATATTTCTTTCAAGTATGTGCATATTTTAAGAAGTTTTGCTGTAATTGGTTTTCATATGACTTCACAAATGTCTTTTAGTTTGGTGGCACTCCCGATATTTCTTCCCTTCCCACTCCCTTTCATCCCCTTCTCCATTTAATTCTCCCACTCCAGATTTCTCCTGCCTCTCTACAACAATATGTTATATTTTCCTTTTTGGGGGGAATTTTGCTCTTCTTCACTATTCCCTTACTGGGCACATAACCTCGGTGGTTATTTGATGTGAGTCACAAATGTTATACAGTAAATGTACAGCTGCCAAATTCATTAGCCAAACCCACAAGTGTACAACGTATGGGGAACCTGACTTACAAAGCTTTGGGAACACCTGTCTTATGAATAGTTGCTGTCAATTCTGTAGAAATCTTGTGAAATCATGACGTTTCTCTCTTCCATAATAGGATTCATCCCAAATATCCCAGCAGTATACGAATTATTTTTTAATCAGAAACTTCTCCTGTACTGGCAACTGGATACCTTCCCCACACTGTGGGGCTCTTGTGTGAAAGCATTTACTCTGCCAAACCTAGTGTGGGAACTCCTTCTGTATATGGGTTTCTTTTATTGGTTAATGAATAAAGAAGCTGCTTCCCAGCAATGGCTTAACAGAATATAGCCAGGCTGGAAAAGAGAGATAGAGAGAGTAGGTGGAGTCAAGGAGATGCCATGCAGCTACCACCTGGAATAGACGAGCTGGAACCTTGCTGGTAAGCCACAGCCACATGGCAATAAACAGATTAATAGAAAAGGATTAAATTAAGATTTAAGAGATAGCCAATAAGAAGCTAAAGTTAATAGGCCTAGCAATGATTTAATTAATACAGTTTCTGTGTGATTATTTCTGGAGTCTGGGCAGCTGGGAAATGAATGAGCGGCCTCCTTACAACACAAACCTTTTTTCTCATAGTCAAATCTACATAACTTGGACCCACACAATTATCCGTATTGACAGGACTTATTGACAAGGAAGGAGCCCTGAGCAGGAGGCACTCAGCAGGAGAGATAGTGTGTCTGCTCTTACTGATGAACAGGTCTGGGCAACCCTAAATTTTTTAACAGCTAACTCTGGAGAGTATAATCTTTGCTCTACCCTAACAAGCTCTCATTTTTCTGTATTTACCTTCACTTTTCATCTGCTGGGTAACTTCACAGCCACGTCTCTTCTGAGAAATAAGGTGTCTACCTTGTCAGGCTTTTACCCATCTTGTTAGTCCTAAGAAATGGATGCTTGGTGCCACTGTAGCTGCCTATGGAATTGCTGACTATGTTTTGTGGGTTTATAAATGGAAAACACTGTGGGATGGGTAGAACAGCAAGGAACACTGAAAGGGAAACTTCAAGAGAGCATAGAAAAAATAAATGGAAAATGACAAAAATACTTGTGTGAGCTAATTTATTTTATCTACCCTTAGATCTTATTAGTTAGGTTTTTGCCTGCTATAGCGGTCCTTCTGAATCCTGGGAGGTTTAGTGGGGCTTCACCACATCATAAACATTGATAGTATGTAGCACAGAATGTAGCACAAATATTGAAGGATAAAGAGGGAAAAACATGAAACATTTGTCTTTTGGGGCCTGCATCACCTCACTCAAGTTTTTTTTCTAGTTCCATCTATTTACTTAAACATTTAACAGTTCCATTTTTAACAGTCAAATAATATTCCATTGTATATTAACTCAGTCATTGTATATTAACTCAGTCAAATAATATTCCATTGTATATTAACTCAGCCATTGTATATTAACTCAGTCATATAATATTCCATTGTATATTAACTCAGTAACCAATTAAAAACTTTTATTATATATGCCAATTTCAGCCTCCCAAACATTTGTTAAAAGGTTCATGTGAAATTAGGTTTTTATTTTTCTAATTTTTTGGTTTTTCAAGACAGGATTTCTCTGGCTGTCCTGGAACTTCCTTTGTAGACCAGGCTGGCCTTGAACTCACAGAGATCCACCTTTCCCTGCCTCCCAAGTGCTGAGAATAAGGGTTTGTGAAACCACTGTCTTGCATGTAATTAAGTTTTAAAAAAATTATACAAGATGATTCACTAATTTTTGTCTTAATTACTGGGATTAGTCCTAAAAAAAAGTTTTTATCTTAATTGTTTTCCAAATACATTGAAATCCTCATTTTATATCATCTAACTGATAATTCTCCACAATGTACCAATACATAAATAAATAACAAAAAATGTTAATGAAAAATTAGCTATTCCCAGTGTTTTTAATTTTTATTAAAAATTAAATGGGGAAATTATATTTGATAATTCATATATGTCTTTCTCATGCTAGCATCTAGCCAAGTAGGAGAGTAAAAGGATTAAAGTTGAAGATCAAACTGACTAGATCCACAGCATCTTTCTGGTTTACCAGCCCTGTCAAGTTTTCAGTTTTCTTAATGCCTTTGAATCTTCTATACATCATATATAATACAGAAATGATGCACATCATATGGTTTGCCATGAAATGTTCTGATTACAAAAGCATTAAGGCAGAAACAGACACATATAAGCTATTTTGTTAATGGCTGAATCTTAAAAAATGTTTGAATTCTGACAGGTGTAAGATGGTATCTCAAAGTTGTTTTGATTTGCGTTTCCCTGATTGCTAAGGAAGTTAAACATGACCTTAAGTATCTTTTGGCCATTTGAACTTCTTCTGTTTAGAATTCTCTATTTGGTTCAGTACCCCATTTTTTAATTGGGTTATTCAGAATTTCAATATCTAGCTTCTTGAATTCTTTATATATTTTAGAGATCAAGCCTTTGTCTGTTGCGGGGTTGGTGAAGATCTTCTCCCATTCCATCTTACACCTGTCAGTGTGCTAAAATCAAAAACACCAATAATCACCTATGCTGGAGAGGATGTAGTGTAAGGGGAACACT
>NW_026067940.1:8470027-8475374 GCF_014885135.2 Alexandromys fortis | reverse complement strand
GCTTGGGGGAATGGGAAGGTTGAGATGGAGGAAGGGTGGATATGAGAGCAGGGAAGAAGATATCTTAATTAAGAGAGCCATTTTAGGGTTGGCAAGAGACTTCGCTCTAGAGAGGAACCCAGGTGTCCAAGGGGATGTCCCCAGCTAGGTCCTTGGGCAGCAGAGGAAAGGGTGCCTGAACTGGCCTTGTCTCATAGCCACACTGATGAATATCTTGCATATCACCATAGAACCTTCATCTGGCGATGGATGGAGATAGAGACAGAGACCCACATAGGAGCACTGGACTGAGCTCCCAAGATCCAGATGAAGAGCAGAAGGAGGGAGAAGATGAGCAAGGAAGTCAGGACCGCGAGGGGTGCATCCATACACTGAGACGGTGTGACTGGTCTAATGGGAGCTCACTAAGGCCAGCTGGACTGGGACTGAAAGAGCATGTGATAAAACAGGCTCTCTTAATGTGGCTGACAATGGGGGCTGACTGAGAAGGCTATGATAACAGCACTGGGATTTGATTCTACTACATGGACTGACTTTTTGGGAGCTTAATCTGTTTGGATGCTCACCTTCCTAGGCCTGGATGGAGGAGGGAGGGCCTTGGATTTCTCACAAGGCAGAGTAGTCTGACTTCTCTTAAGACTAGAGAGGGATATGGAGGGGAATAGAGGAAGAGAGGAGGTGGAAATTTTTAATAAAAAAATAAAAATGTTTGCATTGAAACAGAATGGCCACACTTTTCCTCTCCCTTCCCTCCCTGCAGCTCCTCCTAGCCACCTTCCCTCATACTTCTATACAGACTCACTCTGTATTTGATATCTTCATTTTCTTTATTGTTGTTACATATATGTGTGTGTGTATGCATACACACACACATATATGTAAATACAACCCACTGAGCTGGTTTTTGTTGTTTGTCTACGTCGTCGTGTATATGGCTTCTGGGCTGACCACTCTGCACTGGACAATCAATGAGGGGACTCCTCTCGAGGATAGGCTAATTCTTCCAGTGTCCATAGTTCTTTGTCTTGGGTGGGACCACATGAAATTGTCCTCCTTTCACATTAACATGCCCATGGGCATCACCACTTTTCTGGGCTTGTTTCTAGGACAGACTGTTTTACAACATACTTTCAGGTACCCTGGTTCTTACATTCTTTCTGCCCCCTCCTCAGCAATGTTCCCTCAGTTAAAAATGCAGGAGCTGTGATATAGATGTATCTCTTAAGGCTGGGTTCTCCATGATTTGTTGGTCTCTGTATTGTGTCCAGCTGTGATGGTTTTCATTTGCTGGAAAGAGAAGCACCTTGATGAGGGGTGAGAGCTACCCTTCTCTGTGGGTATAAGGATAAGGTTTAGAATCTAGTAAGGAATTATTCTGGCCTACTAAGGTGGCAGTAGTAAATTCTTTTCTAACATCCATGACCACACTATCCCCAAGAGAGTTAGGTTTTCAGTATCAGGCATGATTTCCCTCCCATCGAGTGGGTCTTAATTCCAACTAGCTTTTGGTTGCCTTTGGTATCTGAGTGTCACTTATTATTATTATTATTATTACCTATTTGCACATGTCTTGCCATGGTTGTGGTTGTTGTGGTTCATAGCTATTGTGGCTGAGTGGGACTATTCAATTGTTCCCCCCACTTGGGAGCTTGTATAGTATATTTTGGAATCATGACAGCTAGGCCACAGGAAAGAGGATTTCAGGTCAAATCCAGCTCAAATCATCTGAGTCCACTGTCCTAAGTGTGTGGTGTCTTCTGCAACAAGAGTTTACCTCCAATCCCTGAGAGGCAGACAAGTACTACATTGATAATCCATATTATTTTGGTAGTCACTTGGGCTACCCTGAGTGACCATTTGAGAGGAGTTTTTTCATGCTGTGTTCTGAGGTCTTTTTAGTCTATGGTTCTGATAAGAAGCAATGTCATCCCAAGAGGCTTAACTTTCTTTAATACATGCATAATTATATATATATTGGTATATAGGTCTAGTATATATTAATGTGTATTATATATAATGAGTATGCATAATGTATTACTATATTTATTATGCATAATTTTAGATAAACATTAAGTAATACCCTTCACTGAGACTCTATCAAACACCCTTGGTGTTATTTGCTTCTCATCCATCCTCTCCATTTGTATTGACTTCCCTCTTTCTTTCCAGCTGGAGGCTTCTTTGTTATCCCATTTCCCACTTTATATCACCTGTATCTTGCTGTTCCCTTACCAAGTATCCCCCCCCCACCATGGTCACTTAAATTTTTTTCTTCCCACATGATATAAGGAAGGGATGAAGAGAGAATGTTACACATAGGTGAACACAATGGATATTGAATGAGATTTCCCTAATGTGTGGGGAGCAATTTCATGATCATTATTATGAGTCACCAAGATGTGAAATGAACAACCTTTAAAAAGAAATTAATGGTTTTCCACATCCATTTCTTCAGATTTAAAACAGCAATGGTGTTTTATATTTAGAGTACCCTCACATATTACCTAAGCCTTCTAAAGTGAGTGTTTGTGCACTCCTACATCAGGTAACTCAAGCTAAACCATGCTTTGGTATTAAACACCCCATAAATATCACTGCTTTTCATAGCTTAGTTTTAGCTTGTGTATTAGGAAGGGTTCTCTAAGGGAACAGAATATGTCCATTGAAGAGCATTATTAGACTGCCTTGCAGGATGTGATCCAGGTAGTCCAACAATTGCTGTCTTGTGACTTAACGACTGAGAATGCAGAAGTTATTCAGACTATGAGTCTGGATGTCTTAGCCGTCTCAGCTTGGCACTGGAATCCTGGAGTTTCCGGTCCTTATTCTACATTGGAATCCTGAAAGAGCTGAACTTAATAATGGCAAAACAGATGGAGAAACTTGCCAGCAAGAATGATGGCAAGCAGGCAAAGAGCAAAGTTTCCTTATTCCATGTCTTTTTACCTGAATTGTCACCAGTACGCATAATCCAGACTTAGGATGGACTTTCCTGCTTCAAATAATCTGATTAAGAAAATCCCTTACAGGATCACCCATCAGCTGTGATTTAGTTGATTCCAGATATAGGCAAGTTGACAGCCAAGATCAGCCATCACAGTTTGCATTCCGCCTCCATCAAAGATTATATGTTACCTTTTGTTCTCAATCTATACATAAGATGAAGAAATGACACCTCCACAGGGCATATTCAATGTTAAAACAAAAGAAAAGTAAACAATAGCAGGACATGATGGTTTCAAAAACCCCAACTCAGTGGTACACATCACTGTAGTTTGCATGTTATTGCTTAAAACAAATTATGGGCAAGATTAAGTAAATATAGTGCAGATATTAACCCTCCCCAAAAAAGTAAAGAATATGCTAATGGTTGGCACGATAAATAACCAGGCCAGCTCAAGGATAGCAATTATATTTTTAATGGTTATAAGGGGAAACTCACACTAAAAGAGTGGGAGGTTCGACTTCCTATCTGTCCGTCAAGAGTCCTACAGAGAGCATGCACCTCTCTGTAGGACTCCCTGTTTTTCTGTCCTGGAACTAGCTCTGTAGACCAGGCTGGTCTTGAACTCACAGAGATCCTCCTGCCTCTGCCTCCTGAGTGCTGGGATTAAAGGCGTGTGCCACCATTGCCCGGCTGATTAGTCTAATTATTAATATGACAAACATAGATAACTATTGATCTATAATTTTCAATATCTATCTAACTTAAAGCCTAAGATAATAACCAATTTGCAGTAAATGAGGACAATGACTTTCAAATGTAAACAATGTAGAAGTATCTTGATAAGAGATAGTAACGTACATTGCAAGATGGTAAATATATATACATAAACAATGTTTTAAACAGAGGTAGAAGCATACAAGCATACAATATTCAATATAATTTAACTTTGTATCAATATATAAGAATCTATACCAATATAATTGTCTAAAACCAATAACTTACAAATACTGTAAGACTTTAAGACAATCCTGAAGCCATTTCTGACAATTCTGAATCCTCTCAGCCTCCGTGCCACAGTGCTTCCCCTCCTCCTTGAAAACCAAGGATCTAACAGCTACACATGCACGTACTCAGTTCCTGAACAATTACCCATATATGTATGTTTTGATTCAATCCCCTGGGAAACGGGGTCAAAATGACCTCTTACCTCATATGATCTGGCAACAGCTCTCCAATTATTGGTAATATCCCTTTTGAATAAACCAATCACAACCCCCCTTGCTTCTGTGGCCTTCTCCCTTAAAAGTAGCCTCTGCCAGCTATTCAAGGTCTCTCAGCTTCCCAAATGCTGAGGGACCCTGTCATGACAGAATTAATAAAATCCTCATGCTTTTGCATTGGCTGTGGTGTGTAAGGTAGTCTCTGGGGGCGACTCCTCCTCGGTGTTTGGACTCTGGAGTCCAATAATACCAATCTATTATCCCATCATTCCAATGATGATCCTAAGAAAAAACAAAATGAATAAGCAAACAAAAGGCAAATAAATTAATGAACAAACAAACAAAAGACAAAAAAGCAAGGGTAGCCATGTTGTTATCTGACAAACTGCACTTCTGTGGTGCTTGAATGAGAAATGTGCCCGATAGGCGCGTGTACTAGAAAATTTGGTTTCCAGTTGTTGATACCGTTTGGGAAGTTGTTGGGTTTTTAGGAGGTAGGGGCTTGTAGGAGGAGGTCTCTGAAGGTAACCTCTCCCCAAGCCCCCTGACACACGCACACATTTGCTTCCTGTGTATGGATGTAAGTATGATCTGCCAGCTTCCTGCTCTGTCCCTGTGCCATGCTGTCTGCACCCTGATAGACTATCTCTCTGGAATCATAAGTCAAACACGTTCTTACTTAAAAAATGTTTACACAAATATAATATTTTTAAAAAATAAATTATATTGTTAAAGCAAAACCTCACAGTGTGTCAATACCATATACACGAATATAGATATGAACATATGAAAGCAGTGCAAAGGACAGAGTTTTAAGCTTTATTAATATACTGTTGCAAGATTTCTGTAGTTTACATGAAGTGTATCAATGCTAAGTACTTTATAAATACTACAAGGTTCATAGTATACTCTTTAGAGCAACCACTAAAGAAAATAAAGTCAGGTGGTAGAACAAAAAGCCAGGAGAAAAATTTAAAATATTGCTACCCTAAGAATTGGAAGAAAAGGGGCTGGAGAGATGGCTCAGTGGTTAAGAGCATTGCCTGCTCTTCCAAAGGTCCTGAGTTCAATTCCCAGCAACCACATGGTGGCTCACAACCCTCTGTAATAAGGTCTGGTGCCCATTTCTGGCCTGCAGACATACACACAGACAGAACACTGTATACATAATAAATAAATA
>NW_026067940.1:8466303-8467321 GCF_014885135.2 Alexandromys fortis | reverse complement strand
TTAATTTTCACATAGAAAGAACTCTCAAGCAATCTGGTGGTTTTGGTATGCATTGACATTTCTGATAAGTGTGACATTAATGCTCTGTAGTGTGACAAGTGGCTAAACCTGGGCTTCTCTGGTTTCTTTTCTGGGAAGTCCTACCACATCTGCTTCCCCTGAGGACTAGAAGGCTGTTTTCCCCCTAGTGTTCTGGATGGCCTTCAGCAACAGGGTTCTGCAGAAGCCTGGCTCCAACCCCATGGTGACTAATGGGTGCTAACTTTATGGTCTTCATCTTGTCAGATTACCTCTGGGCTGCTGCAAGCTCTGGTCCCTCATTGACGCCTGGGGCTCGGCCTGTTGTCAATAAATCCTCTCTTTGGGGTCCTCTGTGAGATGGAAAGGGCTTTTCAGACAAAGCCATCCCCACCCATAGCTTCACAGGAACTACACTGCCCTGTGGATTTTCTCATCTGTGGGGTGCTGGGGGTTGACTTTGTGCAGTCTCCGCTAGTTCAGAGGTAGATGAAGATAATTGGCATCCTTCACACATACTCACAACTAAAATGTCAGTTACATTAAAAACAAACCGGCCACACACATCAACACTTATTAACAGCTATGTCTGCAAAATAATTAAAAGATTTTTCATTTCACTGATTATCTATAGGCTTCCATCTATTCCTGTTCTAATGGCACCTAAATGACCACTACAGAGAGATGTGGCACCATCCTAGAGGCCATATTTATTCCACATCACAGAGAGTGTGTCCAAAATCTGGAACAGGAGGTTCTGATATTCAACTTGCCAACCTGATGAGGTCACAAGCTGAGGTATTTGGTCAAATATTATTCTGTATGTTTCTGTGAGGGGTCATTGGTGTATTTATATTTAAATCATTATAGCAAAAACAGCAGATTACTTTCTGATGTTGAGAGGCTTTACTATTCAGTAGCAGACTTGAGCAGAAGAAAACCCTAGCACTCCCTTATGTAGGAGACAGTTCATTCACTCACTTGTTTTTTGATCTGAGAC
>NW_026067940.1:8459634-8460582 GCF_014885135.2 Alexandromys fortis | reverse complement strand
TCATATCCAGAAGAAGGCACTTCCCAGCCTCCTTTCCACCCACTGGCTCTTCCATTCTTCCCACCACCCTTCCATATAACCTGAACCCCGGCGGTGCAGGGAAAGATGCCGCCACAGTGTGGGCACCCAGCAGTTGCTCATTCTCATGGCCAGTTATGAATCTCTGCAATAACTGCTTCTTAGCGCAGAAAGAGCATCTCTGATCAAGGATGAGAACACAACTAATCTAAAGATACGAATCAGTTCTAGAAGGCAGTTTTATAATGTGTGCTCTCCACACGCACCTGCACTCATTGCACGCTTACCCACCAATCAACACCCACGTACACATAATTGGAAATAAATCTCAACTCTTACTTAGGATAATGTGGAAATAAGAATTCAACAAAATGAGAGACGGGGGAGGGAAAAGCAACAAAACAAAACAAAAAGCGTATGAAATGCAAGGAGAATTAATAGAGAAGAATGGTCTAGGAAGAGAGAGAAAGTAAAAAATTTAAAAATATTTTTAAAGAATGGCAAAAACAGTATCTCAATAATGAATTTTATTTCAATGCAAAATTAGAAAATGTAAGGAGAATAAAGAACGCAAGCCAAAATCCCACAGAACTGTAAGGTAGTTCAAAGTGCTATGAAAAGTATAGCAGAAGGAATAAAAGTGGAAACAGGGCACAAGAAAGGTTGCCCAACAATGAAAAGATGCCTAAACAAAATTAAATGGGCGCTTGGCTGAGTAAAACGAAAACAGTTACTTAAGGACATTAAAGTGAACTACTACTTAAAAAGCCGGGACACAGGGGGTCTTTAAACAGCAGAGAAAAGCCTGAAGTGTCAGAGAGACACTGTGGGTTGTGTCATATCACAGGTGGTTTAGTGGAACTTACCTGGTAACAAGCCTGTATTGACCCCTCCTGTGACAGGAGGGAGCAAGGCTTTATTGGCTTCCGT
>NW_026067940.1:8456421-8458788 GCF_014885135.2 Alexandromys fortis | reverse complement strand
CTGCAGAGCATTCTCCATTATGTTAAAGAGTAATACAGAGGACCGTCAGCTGGGGCGCGAATGAGAAAACCCACCACTTTTCTTCTTTGCACTAATTGGGTTTATGATTTGTGCTCTGCAGCATTGGGAGCTACACGACAAGAGTTAGGCAAGTGAGGCACTTCCGGTGGGCATCAAACTTAGACAGGAAACTAAAAATCCCCAGTGACCAAGATAAAGAGGATTTTAGCACACTTTTTGCTGTGTTGTCTTTGGACACTTTCATGCACGTGCGTGCTCAGTTTTCACCCTCATCACACTTTTCTCTCCACCACTGAAACCCTTCTTCCTTGGAGCAAGTCCCTCCTGCTTTGATACCCTTTTAAAAACCGCGTGAGTTCAGTTATGTTTATCTTCCTGAGCATGAGCAGAGGGGTGCTTCCTGGAACGTGGGTAACTTATCAGAGATCACACACTGAAGAAAGTGACTTCCTCTCCCCGAGCATCCGGATCGGCCTTGCCCCGTGTGTGGTGAAATGGCGACTGTCCCATTCTTGGGTTGGCCTTGTGCAGATGTCCATAGTTCAGTGCGCTGGTGAGAACAACGGCTGGGCTGCACGTTCAGAAACCACCGCTCTCCAACGGGCCTTCCCTCCCTCCGGAGGTGTCGTTCTGTCTGCCCCTTTTCAAGGTGCCCTCTAAGACTTGAAGGTCATGATATGGATGTCCTTTTTAGAACCAAGCATGCCACAATGGCACTCTCTCTGTCTGCCCCTCTTCCATGGTGTTCTCTGAGCCCTGAAGGTAATGATGTGGATGTCTTTTTCAGGGTCAAGCATGCCACAGTGCTTTGCATGTTATAGGGCTCTGCATCAACCTCCATTCACAAAACCCTTCCTGGAGGCTGAGCACAGCACTAACCTGTGAGTGTCAACAGGAAGCACTGAGAAAGGACTTTGATACTAAATCCTTTCAACAGAACAACAGCAGGAGGCTCTTCATGGGAGCCTGCGACCACAGGCTGACCCGGTTCACTGTGCAGGCGCGGGTTCCCTGCTGTGGAGCAGGTTTCAAATCTGATAGGTAGATAGGTAGGTAGATAGATAGATAGATAGATAGATAGACAGACAGACAGACAGACAGACAGACAGACAGACAGACAGACAGACAGACAGACAGATAGATAGATAGATAGATAGATAGATAGATAGATAAGATAGATAGGCAGGCAGGCAGACAGACAGACAGACAGACAGTCTTTGTTTTCCTGGTAATTGTCATGCTGTTTTTGGCTGGTGGGCATAACAGGAGCTGGGTTAGATTGCTGAGGATTTTTCTCCTCCAGCAGCTGTCACACACAGCTCCTCCTTACACCAGGAAAGCTAGCCAACAGGGAGGGAGTTTCCAGCTTGGCTGCTCTTGCTGTTCTGATCTTCAGGTTGAACCCCTGTATCTGTCTCTGAGTTTTTCTCATTCATGCTAACCTAGCTACTGTGCATAGGGCATCAGTGAGCACAGATGTGCAATATCTCTACAATAAGAGATAGTACTGGGGGTATCTGCCCAGGAATGGAATGTCTGTCACAGCAAAGAAGTGTTTTTAGCTTTCTGAGTCAGTGAATGTCTGTCACAGCAAAGAAGTGTTTTTAGCTTTCTGAGTCAGTGAAACAAACACTGACTAGTGTATTCTCCTGCCAACAGTGAATACGGGCTCCTCATTGCTGCATCCTTGTTGGCATCTGCTATATTTAATAATAATCTCTCCAGGGCAGATGGAATCACAAAGAAGTTTTGAATTTTTTTCCCTGATGGCTAAGGATTAACATACTTGCAACATATTGATTAAACATTTGTATTTATTATTCTAAGAACTCTGTTCAGTCCCTCAACTCATTTTAAAAATGGATTGTTTCCATGGTTAATTTTTTTAATTCTTTGTATATTTTAGATATTAATCTTTGTCAGATGGAAAGATAGTCAAAATTTCCTCCCATTCTGTAAGTTTATTCTTCACTAGATTGGTAGTCCTGAAGGGTGTGTGTGAGTGTGTATGTGTGAGTGTGTTTTGCGAGGTCCAATCTATTAATTGTTCTCTTATTCCTTGAGTAATTAGAAATTCTGTTCAGAAATTCCTTATATATGCCTATATATTGAAGGGCATTCCATATTTTTTCCCTCAGGCAGCTTCAGTTTCAGGTCTTCTGTTGAGGGTTCTTGTTCCATTAGGAGTTGGTTCTTGTATGGTGTGAGAGAAAAAGATTGCTTCCATTGCTGTACAGAGAGCACCAGTGTTCCTGGACTCTTTGTTCATGATGCTATCTTTCCTTTGGGGAATTATCTGTGGTGTTTTGAAGAAAATCAGGTGACTGTAGTTGTTTGGACTTATAT
>NW_026067940.1:8444905-8450632 GCF_014885135.2 Alexandromys fortis | reverse complement strand
CCCCAGAATGTTTGGAATTACTCTATGTGAAGGCTATTTGCTTTTGTATTTGGTATAGAGGGAAGCTACTTGCTTCTCTGCTTCTGTTGGATGCTGCCACTTTGCTGAAAGTCATTACTGGTTCTATAACCTTTCTGGTGGGGTTTTTAGGGTCTTTTTGTAAATCCTGTTGTCTTCAAATAAGGACTATTTGATTCCCTTCTTCTCTGTATCCTCCTTATCGCCCTCTCCTCTCTTACAGTTTTAGTTAAGACTTCAAGCACTACATTGAATAGGAGCAGATAGAGGAGATGACCTTGTCTTGTTCTTGACTTTGTGACAATAGTGAGAATTTTTCTTCATTTAGCATAATTTTAGCTTTAGGTTCATCACATAAAGCCTTGCATTAAAAAAAAAAAAAGCAGGCATTACTATTCTAGTCCCTGACAAAATACACTTCAGGCCAAAAACTAGTCAGAAGAGTTGAAGAAAGACCTTTTATACTGATCAGGTAAACAATTTTCAAAAACAATATTACAATTCTCAACATCTATACATTGAATAAAACTAGACCCTGTCTCTCATCATGTTCAAAACCTGACTCCAAATATATCCAAGTCCTCATTGTAGAACCTGAAAGTTGAAGGTTCTAGATGAGAGGGCAGGGCGTGTGCTACAACAAAGAGGTGCAGCCAGGGCTTCATAAAGAGGACTCTGAATGCTCAGGAACTAAAGCCAACAACTGACAAGTGGGAACTCAGAACACTAAGAATTCTTCTGCCCGGAAATTCAAATAGTCAGTTGAAAGAGGAAGCACTCTACGGAATCAGAGAAACACGTTGCCAGCCATATATCTTATTAATGATGAACATCTAGAATACACAAAGAGCTCAAAAAAGTCGTAACATCAAGAAAACAAAACAATCCAAGGGGGAAAATAGTATACAGAGCATAACAAAGAATTTCCAAAAGGAGAAATAAAATAGCTAACAAAAATTTAAAGAGTGTTTAATATCATTAGTCATCAGATAAAGACAAAAGTACTTTGAGATTCTATCTCACCCCAGTTGGGATGGTGACTATCAGAAAATCAGAGGACAAAGAATTCAGGCCACGACATCAGGACAAAGAGTCCCACATTTTGGGGGCGAGTGTGAAAACTGGTTTGACAACTGTGACAATCAGTATGGCATCTCCTCAAAATTAGAAATAGATGGCTGTGTGAGTCAGCTATTCCATTGCAGGGATGTCCCCCAAGGACTCTCCATTCTGCTGCATGGGTGAGACTCTGCTTGGCTATTGTTCATCCTTATTCATGGTTGCTCACAGCAGACAGGAGTGGGAGCAGGGCAGGTGTCCACCAGCTGATAAACAGGTAAAGAAAGTGAGGCACATATACAGAATAAAATTTTATTCAACAGCAAGACAACTTAAATTTACAGATGTCAATGCAAAAAATATATAGCTCTCATTTTAAAGAGGATAAAAGGTAGTTTATTCTGGAGCCATTTTGAGGGACCATGGCTCAGGAACACGGATTTAGCTTACCTACTTCAAATCCCATGTTCCTATGTGGAAGCAGATTCATGAAGCTTCATAGTTTTATAGAACCAAGAGAGTCATAAATCAAGGCATGTCAGAGGGGGGTGACAGCAAGCTAGAGAAAGCTCCCCTTAGGTTTCAGTGCCCCTGATGACATTCTTAGATTTGGATCAATAGAAGCTAGTGAGCTGCTAAGTTAAGATACTCCAAAGGCTTTTATCTATTGGTCATAGATCGCTAATTCCTATGCAGAGTGAACAATAGATGGCTTTTCCAAGGGATAAAACGAGCTGAAAATAAGGTAATGAGCATTTGGACCCATAACATTCCAGTCTTTCTACAGCACTGTAGTCTAATCAATCAGTCTCAGCAGACACAGCTTCGTTCCGGGAATTTTTGTTCACATAAACAAATGGATTGAATTACAAAACCTTGTATTTAATGAGATGATGCAGGCACTAAAAACCAATACACCGTGTTCTCCATTAGAGTGGATCCTGGCTTTGTGTTCAACTTGGAGTGCATACAGGAGCCGGGAAACCAGGAGTAAATCAGCAGGAGAGGTGGGGTATAGAGTACATGATTGTAAATAGAGATGCGAAGATTGTGAGTTGAAAGGTTTAAGGAGGCAGGGGTTATGAATAAGGAAGATGGGATGGGCTTTTCAAAACAAAGGGGACATGAAGGACCCACATGGAAACCTGGTATCTTATAACAAAAATTAAATTATAATTTATACTTTGAAAGTTGGAAGGTAAATACCTGGTAGAGATGGGAAAAATTTCTCCCAGAAGCATGACAGATTTGCTTTCAGTAGAACAACCATTTTCTCAGTACTATTCTTACAAATCCATGAACATGGAAGGTCTATCTATCTTCTGGAATCTTCTTCAATTTCGTAGCATCTTTAAGTTTTCATTGTGCTTGTCTTTCATTTCCTTGGTTACATTTATTCCCAGAATTTTGTTGGGGGGGGGGGATTAATGTAAATGACTGTTTCCTTGGTTTCTTCCTCAGCACAGTTAAAGTTGTTACATAAGATGGCTACCACATCTTGTGCGTTAATCTTGTGTCCTATTATGTTGCTGAACTGAATGTGTTCATCATCTGAAGGAATATTCTGGTAGATTCCTGTCATTTATATATAGTATCATACCATTTGCAAATAAGATTACTTTGATTCTTCCTTTCCTAGTTATAAACCTCCATCTATTCTTGTCATATTGTTCCAGCTAAGAGTTCCAGCACTAGACTGAACAGGAATGGAGAGAGTGAACAACTTTGTCTTGTTCCTGATTTGTGGAAATGCTCTGAGGCTTTTTTGCCTTCTCCCACATAGGGAGCCTTGTTCCAAAATGGGTCTGATGACCTGGGATGGATGTGTGAAGTTAATGCAATGATGAAACTGTGACCACCTGTTTCAAACATGTGGCCCCGGATAACCTGGACTATTTTTATTTATATAATTTCAATAAGTTGTATGCTCAGTTTTACAATTATGTATTTCCTTTTCTTTCTAATAATGGTTACAATAATTGGCAATTTGTTCCTTTACCAAATCCCCCATCTTTCCCACTGGTAACCATTACCTACTTCATTCATAGCTCTAATGTTAAATGCATAAGCAGTACTGTAAGCAACAACGGAAGTTTTTCTTTGTAGATCAGGCTGATCTCTAACTCGTGGAGATCTGCCCACCTCTGCCTCCTGAGTGCTAGAGTTAAAGGCATGTGCCACCACCACCTGGCAAAAGTTTTTCTAACTAGGCACACCTATAGGTACAAGAGTGTGCTCAGCTGGCAGCACTTGCAATGACAGCTAAGAGCCAAGCTATTCAGGATCTGCATAGGGGCTACGGATCAGGGATTTCCTGGAGCCTGGGTCCCTCAGTCAGGTGACTACAAGAGAAGACTGCTTAGACATGGGTTTCAGCCAATAGAAAGCCTTTATTAGCCAGCTGGTGACAATAATTGAAGTTTGGGATCCCAGTGCTCCTACTTGTATCTTTTCTGCCACTTCCCCAGTCTAAGCTATCATCAACTATGATGGTCAATACTTAGTATAGTCTCCTGTCACTTCCTGTTGGCCATAGAGACAACCAGATGCTAACAGATGTTCCTGAGTAGTTGCTCCCTACTTTAGAGCCTCTCATCAGGTTGGGATGGGGAGCTCCTAAGAGAAGACCACTCAGACACAATGTACAGCCAATTAAAGTCTTTATTCCAGCAGACCGGGACCATAGCCATGTATTTGGAAACCTAGGTGTGACTCTGAGTGTCCAGAACGCAGGGGTTTTAAGGAAAGAGACCTCATCCAGGCATCTTGCTTGGTAGTGGCAGAGGGTGTAGGGTAAACAGGTTGAAGCAAACAGCCTTAACAGAAGCCAAGATAAGCAGTTAGCTGGAGATGGTTTCACACAATCAGTCAGTTTAGACAAAGGCTAAGATAAGTTAGCAGGGACCTTTGGTTCCTAGATAGAGTTGGAATTTCTCCTTGATGGGATTCTCCATCAAGATTAGATTCTAGTTAAACTGGTGACAGCCTCAGCAAGAATACAAGATGGGGGAACCTCTGCACTGTCCTCCACCCCTTCCCTGCATCTCAAGGCAAAGTCAGGATCTTGGCTTCTACACAGCATAGGATTTCAGGTGAGTAGGTATGAAACAGGCTTATTAAATATTGATAAGGCAGAGCTGGTCTTGCTTTAGATTTGCTGGGGGTAGAGAGTGGAGAGAGACATCTTTTAGCAATAGCTACCAGCTATACATACGATTTTGTTGCTTTTGAAGGTGCAATGCTTAAAGAATACATTTTGTAACCAAGTTCAAACAGTAAACCAAGTTTGAGATTTAAGTACAAACACACAAGGGGTGACTCACTTGCTTTTCTTGTCTTAAGGAACTTTCTTTTGTAGATGAAACTGCAGGGTGCTTTATGAGGTTGCAGCCCAGGGCTAGTGCTGATAAGGTTAGGCTCAAAGGTCACATACCTTCTGGCCCTACACAAGCACACTTGTTGTTTTAATACTGTTTGAGTCTCTTCAAAAATACACATCACCTCTGTGTAGACAATCGTCACTGATGTTGTCAGTTGTATTGAGGGTCTTGGCTCTCAACCACCTGGAAATGGAAACCCCACACAAAGGTGAAAAGCCCTTTCGTCTCGCCCTTGTCTCCTTAACTTCTCTGCCTTTCTACCAGTCCACATAGAGCAAAAGGGCTTCCTAAAATCTCATCACATTCATCTGTTACTGAAAATTCTAAACACCCAACACGCACCTCCAGGTTCTGTAGGTTTACAGTCCCATCTAACTCTTGACCTGTATCCCTGTCCTTATCCTGTCACCCTGCATATTCCCATCCTGGAGTCCTTCCAGCACTGGCTGCTTTTAGGCCCCACAGGCACCCTTTTCATTTCCTGTTTTGTAGTCATTTTCAGTTCTATCAATTCCTTCCCGTTCTCTCACACAGTAGCTTAACGGCCAGATTGTTAGAGAGTACGTTCATGACCCGCACAGTCTACAGTGGATCCCCATGACTCCCTCTCAGTGCCTTTCATCAGCCTTCATGTGGAACAATGCATTTTACAATTTTATATTTATTTGTGCAGGGTCTACTTATTGTGTTATTTATTGAACTGTACATTTCATGGAGGCAGCGATCATGCCTTTTATTCCCATGTCTCATCCCAGCATTTAGTTTGAAAACAGGTGTAATGGATTAAGTAAAATGCTGCGGATCCCTCTAGTGGCTGTAGCAGCAGAAATGCTGCAGGTCCCCAATCTGCAGCAGTGGGCAGCAAGTTCCCAGAGCAGCCAGTCCCAGGCAGGGGTGGTGAAGTTCCCCAAGTGGCTGCAGGTCCCCAATCTGCAGCAGTGGGGAGTGGGTCCCCAGAGCAGCCAGTCACAGGCAGGGATGGTGAAGTTCCCCAAGTTGCTGCAGTGGACCACGATTGCCAGCAAGTCCCACAAGGAGAGACAGATGGATGGGCATGCCATGAGACCATGTCACAGATTTCAGAAGGCAGCTTTTCCTGGGCAGGGAACCATGCAGTGGTGAGTGAGAGACAGAGACATGGACACACACACCATGCAGAGTGAGGTTGGATATTTATTTAGTGGGTTATGGAAGGGAAGGAGAGAAGGGAGAGGAAAAGAGAGAGGGAGAGAGAGAGAGAGAGAGAGAGAGAGAGAGAGAGAGAGAGAGA
>NW_026067940.1:8440249-8442008 GCF_014885135.2 Alexandromys fortis | reverse complement strand
GCAAGAATACAAGATGGGGGAACCTCTGCACTGTCCTCCACCTCTTCCCCGCATCACAAGGCAAAGTCAGGATCTTGGCTTCTACACAGCATAGGATTTCAGGTGAGTAGGTATGAAACAGGCTTATTAAATATTGATAAGGCAGAGCTGGTGTTGCTTTAGATTTGCTGGGGGTAGAGAGTGGAGAGAGACATCTTTTAGCAATAGCTACCAGCTATACATACGATTTTGTTGCTTTTGAAGGTGCAATGCTTAAAGAATACATTTTGTAACCAAGTTCAAACAGTAAACCAAGTTTGAGATTTAAGTACAAACACACAAGGGGTGACTCACTTGCTTTTCTTGTCTTAAGGAACTTTCTTTTGTAGATGAAACTGCAGGGTGCTTTATGAGGTTGCAGCCCAGGGCTAGTGCTGATAAGGTTAGGCTCAAAGGTCACATACCTTCTGGCCCTACACAAGCACACTTGTTGTTTTAATACTGTTTGAGTCTCTTCAAAAATACACATCACCTCTGTGTAGACAATCGTCACTGATGTTGTCAGTTGTATTGAGGGTCTTGGCTCTCAACCACCTGGAAATGGAAACCCCACACAAAGGTGAAAAGCCCTTTCGTCTCGCCCTTGTCTCCTTAACTTCTCTGCCTTTCTACCAGTCCACATAGAGCAAAAGGGCTTCCTAAAATCTCATCACATTCATCTGTTACTGAAAATTCTAAACACCCAACACGCACCTCCAGGTTCTGTAGGTTTACAGTCCCATCTAACTCTTGACCTGTATCCCTGTCCTTATCCTGTCACCCTGCATATTCCCATCCTGGAGTCCTTCCAGCACTGGCTGCTTTTAGGCCCCACAGGCACCCTTTTCATTTCCTGTTTTGTAGTCATTTTCAGTTCTATCAATTCCTTCCCGTTCTCTCACACAGTAGCTTAACGGCCAGATTGTTAGAGAGTACGTTCATGACCCGCACAGTCTACAGTGGATCCCCATGACTCCCTCTCAGTGCCTTTCATCAGCCTTCATGTGGAACAATGCATTTTACAATTTTATATTTATTTGTGCAGGGTCTACTTATTGTGTTATTTATTGAACTGTACATTTCATGGAGGCAGCGATCATGCCTTTTATTCCCATGTCTCATCCCAGCATTTAGTTTGAAAACAGGTGTAATGGATTAAGTAAAATGCTGCGGATCCCTCTAGTGGCTGTAGCAGCAGAAATGCTGCAGGTCCCCAATCTGCAGCAGTGGGCAGCAAGTTCCCAGAGCAGCCAGTCCCAGGCAGGGGTGGTGAAGTTCCCCAAGTGGCTGCAGGTCCCCAATCTGCAGCAGTGGGGAGTGGGTCCCCAGAGCAGCCAGTCACAGGCAGGGATGGTGAAGTTCCCCAAGTTGCTGCAGTGGACCACGATTGCCAGCAAGTCCCACAAGGAGAGACAGATGGATGGGCATGCCATGAGACCATGTCACAGATTTCAGAAGGCAGCTTTTCCTGGGCAGGGAACCATGCAGTGGTGAGTGAGAGACAGAGACATGGACACACACACCATGCAGAGTGAGGTTGGATATTTATTTAGTGGGTTATGGAAGGGAAGGAGAGAAGGGAGAGGAAAAGAGAGAGGGAGAGAGAGAGAGAGAGAGAGAGAGAGAGAGAGAGAGAGAGAGAGAGAGAGAAAGGAATGGAGGGGTGATACAGAATCTGCCTCTTTAGAGTGCCATGGAAAATGACAGGACTCCTGTTAGACGTTGTAGATCAGCTTGCCTA
>NW_026067940.1:8431142-8440212 GCF_014885135.2 Alexandromys fortis | reverse complement strand
GAGAGAGGGTGAAAGGAAAAGTGGGGAGAGACAGAAGCTGCCTCTTTAGAGGGAGATGGAAAATGAAAGGACTCAGGCTAGAAGCTGAAGATCAGCTTGCCTAGGCAGATGGGGAGGGAGTGTCTCTTAAAGGGACAGAGCAGACCATTACAACAGGTACCTTGTGAGTGCTTAAAACATTACTATTCAAAGAATGAACAAGTGTGCAAATGACAAGAATCTGCTGGAAAGCCTGGAGTCCTGCTCAAATCCTGTGTTGTGTGATAATAGAAAAGAACTGAGTTTGAAAACCATTAGTTTTCTCCTTAGTGACACTGGGATAGATAACAACCACTGCACGACAGGCTCACGCTCAGTAGCAGTGGACCAACGTATAATTGGACTCTACAGTCTTTGTGTGTAATTTTATTTAGTTACAGACTGTGGACTTTGTGTTTTTATTTCTTTGTTTGTGTGTGTGTGTGTGTGTGTTTTTGAAGGGATTTATTTGTTTTCTTGGTTTTGTTGTTATGTTGGGGTTTTGCGTTTTTTTGTTTGTTTGTTTTGTTTGTTTTCTTTGAGAAAGAACTTAAAATTTGGAGAGTAGGGATAGGGAGACAACCTGGAAAGACTTGGGGGAGGGGAAGAATATTATCAAACTATATTTAACTTTAAAAATTGTTTTAAATAATAAAAAATTAAAACAAGACATCTTGATTCCAATATTAGTGATGCTGCAACTGTCACAGCGGGAAACGGCACAAGTGTGCTAAAGACGGTAGAGGACAGTTCACCAGGAAAGTATGGAAACAGAGTGTCGGGGCTCGTAGATATTACGGTCCTGTGGGCTTGCTGGTTGAAAGTGCAGAACAGATGATCTTCAGCTAAACTGGAGTAAAAGCTGTCATTGGAGAGATGCTGAGATGAATTAAAAGTCTTGGCACAAAGGAATGTTTTACAGAGTTACTCCATGAAACAAATGATGATGTCCAGAAAGAGGAAAGCTCACCCATAAAGTCACAGGATCACAACTTACAGCCCAGAGAGAAAAGGAAATGTAGGACCCAAGATTGGAAAGACAACGGGAGAGTTTGGTTGGAAGGAATTCTACAAGTTTCTTTTCTGTGCAAAGTAGGAGTGGGTAGACAGCATGGGGTCTCTGCAGCTGTCAGTCAGGAAGCAGACTGTGAGGAGGTCAGAGTGAAAACTCAGTCCAGACCAGGCCGACTTTATCAACCTGGTTCAAGACTGGTTCAAGGGAGTCTACAGCTAAAAGGCCTAGAATCTAGTCTGCTCTCTGACTGAGAGAGCAAGTAGGTCAGCAGGTCATAAAATACCTGTGACTTCTCTCTTAAGGTTGGGTTCTATAAACTAAGGGTAAAGATAACAGTCTAGGGTGGAAAAGTCTGAGATAATTATTCTGGGGAATTAGGGTGAGGTCTGTTCCGATGATGATAGCAAAAATGTTGCCAGGTCATTCACAACCTCCATTCTCAGCTTTCTGGGTAGAAAGCAGTATTTGATTTTATCTCCTCCATTGTGGAAGCAACCCTGTGTGTTTAACATTCCTGCTTTTCTTAGTGCTTCTCTGTGAGTACAAAGGTCTCCTGCCTGCTACAAGAGAGGACTGTGAAAGGGAAGCCACCTAGCCATGAACATACAAAAGAGCCTGGGCTTTTGCCTGTGTTTAGGTATAAAGGCTGTTAGGGTTTCTATTGCCATGAAGAGACACCATGACCACAGCAACTCTTATAAAGGAAAATATTTAATTGGGTGACTTACAGTTCAGAGGGTTAGTTCATTATTACCATGGCAGAACATGGAGGTGTGCAGGCAGACATGGTGCTGGAGAAGGAGCTGAGAGTCCTACATCTTGATCAGCAGGCAACAGGAAGTGAACTCTCATACTGGTGTGGCTTGAGCGTATATGAGATCCCAAAGCCCACCCCCACAGGGTCACACTTCCTCCAACATGGCAATACCTACTTCAACAAGGCCACACTTCCTAATAGTGCCACTCCCTATGAGCTTATGGGAACCAATTACATTCAAACTCCCATAGATGGTATACATTCACAGGGGTGGTAGGTAGTTTCCCATCACATGATTTGGATAAGCATGACAAATATGACATGGTGCTTAAAGGAGCTGGGAACCATAAAAGTAGAGCAATCAAGTCACAATGTAGATTGCTTCTTCACTGTCCCAGAGAGAGCTGCGGGAGGTGTGGCCTGGTCCAGGCTGTAGGATTAGGCCTGAAGTCTCATGTTTTAACAGCCTGTAATTTATTGCATATCCTATACTAACCTCAAACTTCCAGCATTTCCCCTGTCTTAACTTCCAAGTGCTGAAATTTTAGGTGTACCCAGCAAAGAGCGTTTTTTTGTTTGTTTGTTTGTTTGTTTGTTTGTTTGGTAGACTGGTAGTTTGTTGCTATTGTTTTTGAGACAGGGTTTCACTAAACAGCCTTGGCTGGCCTGGAACTTACTATATAGATCAGACTGACCTTGAATTCACAGAGATCCACATCTTTGTCTCCCTAGTGCTAGGATTAGAGGCAGGGGCCACCTTGACAACTAAGGATAATCTTTTTTAAGAACTGTTTCTTCAGCGCTGTAGTGGTGGCACATGCCTTTAATCTCAGAATTTGGGAGGCAGAGGCAGGTAGTATGTGAGTTCGAGGCCAGCCTGGTCTACAGAGCTAGGCACAGTACAGCCAGGGCTACACACACACACACACACACACACACACAGAAAAAAAAGCAAAAAACAAACAGTTTCTTCAGTGAATAACAGTCCCTTTGTCTTGTTTGACTTTCCCAGGTCACTCTTAGCAGATCACAAGACCACATCCTGCCTTTCTCTCTAGGGTCAACAGAGTGAGGACCACACCATGCTCTGCTCAGGGGCCACAGTGGAGAGTCAAGTCTTTCATTCCAGCTTATTGAATGTGGTGGGTTTTTTTTCCTTTAAAAAGTGTGTCTCTCACCAAGGCCAGCTGGCCTGGGTCTGAAAAAGCCTGGGTTAAAACCAGTCTCACTGAACATAGCGGACAATGAGGACTACTGAGACCTCAAGAACAATGGCAATGGGTTTTTGATCCTACTGCACGTATTGGCTTTGTGGGAGCCTAGGCAGTTTAGATGCTCATTTTACTAGACCTGGATGGAGGAGGGTGGTCCTTGGACTTCCCACAGGGCAGAGAACCCTGATTGCTCTTTGGGCTGACGAGGGAGGGGGACTTAATTGGGGGAGGGGGAGGGAAGGGGGAGGAGGCGGTGGGGAAGAGACAGAAATCTTTAATAAATAAAAAAAAAAAGAACACCAGGCATGCACACAGCGCCCAGACATACATGCAGCCAAAACATTCAGACACATAAAGGTAAATAAACCTAAGAATGTTTTAAAGGAAAGCCAGAGAAGGAAATTTCAAATCATGTAGAAAATTCTCTGCACATTTTAAACTTGTCAATTATCACTTTGAATCATGGTCTTAATTTTTTATCATTTCTATCCAAATATATGTTTGTGTTAAAGAAAAAAAAAGTGTGTCTCTGAGTAATGTCAGAAGGTACATACATGACTGCCTGAACAATAGCTGAAAAAGGACGACACCAAAGGACATCCCCAATTGGGGGGGAGGGAGGTAAGAGGACGACACCAACTGGTATAAACCAAAGCGGGGCAGGAAAAGTCTCTGAGGTCTCCATCCTACAAAGAACTAGAGATAACTAAGAAGTTCTGAGTGTAGGAGAAATCGTCTTTTCCAGGGAAGAGCACAACAACTGGTTTTTCAGTACCGAATGGTCAACCCTGAAGACACACAGAGACGTAACAATATACAGACTGTGTGTGTGCACATACAAATATGCATGTAAAAACAATGAATGAAATGGAAAAGAGGCCATGGATCTGAAAAGGAGCAATGAGGGGTAGATGGGAGAATTTGAGAAGCGAAAGGGGAAGGGAGAAATGATGTCATTATAATCCCAAAAATTAAAGAAAAATGTTTTTAATTGAAATAGAATTACATCACTTCCCTTTCCACCTTCTACTTCCTCCCAGATACTCTCTCTTAAGTTCCTCCCATGCTCCTCCCATAGTTGATAGTTTATATCCTCTGTTTCTTTGATTATGTGTGTTACATAGGCACAGAAACATACATAGATGTGTGTGTGTGTGTTTAAAAAGACCCTGTTGAGAACATTTTCTGTGGTGGTTTTGTGTGTGTGTGTGTGTGTGTGTGTGTGTGTGTGTGTGTGTGTGTATGTGGTTCGAAGGCCAACCACTCAGGGAACATCAAGGAAGCAGGGGCAGAAAGACTGTGAGAGCAAGAATACCCGAAAGTCACAATACTGCTGTGAGACAGTCTCTATAGAAATGACTGCATAGACAAGACCAGAATGATGGCATTGTCAATGATATCTTAACGTAGAAGAGGGAAATTTTCTCAGGATCCCACCCCTAGACAAAGAATTACAGGCAACTATTTTGTGTGATTTGCAAAGAGGAGCAGGCCCTCTCACATAAGTCAGTAACTTCCTCTTCCTTCTAATGAGCTTCCTGACACTAGCTGTAAATTAAGATACCAAAAATGCAGCTCAAGGTGCCCTAATTATCCAGTCCTTTCTTTTGGCAACTTCAACTTATCCTTTACAATGTCAGTTTCTCCTGACTTCTTAGGTCCTTTTGCCAAGGCTCCTGAGGCTTCATTAAACAAACTCAAAGTTCTGTATGGGTTTGAGTCATTGGATCTCATGAGACAGAGAAAAATAAGAGTTTGGAGGAAATCATATGTAAGCAAACTAGCAGGAATCTGCTGTAGGAATTCCTACAGCCAGTAGCCTTTAAGTTAACCGCCCACTTTAGCACGGCCTCTTATATGGTGTGATTCGGTTTCTGTTTCCCGTTCCTGCAGAGGATTGTGATCTGTGAGCCTACCCCTAAATAAATAATTATTGTACTCAATTCTGAGCTAGTGTGGGATTTCTTTTTAGTGTCCTTCTTCAGGAATCGCCGCGCACGTAAAAGTTATTCTACACCTGTCTCAGTTTCTGTCCTGTGGTTGTGGCAAGACACTTTGATAAAGGTACTTGAGAGAGAAAGGGGTTTATTTTAGGTCACAGTTTAAGGTACATCTTGATGGGAAGTCAGACAGCTGTGCCAGCACATCAACAACTAGGAAACAGGGATGAGTGCAAGCTGCGGCTCAGGATGCTGTCTCCTTCTACAGTCTAAGATCTCTTTTCCAGGGATGGTCCCACCCACAACTGAGACTGGTCTTCTCATGTCAATAATATAATGAAGAGAATATGCACAGATGTGCCCGAGGCCTGCTTTCTAGACAGTTAGAGATCCAGTCAAGGCCACAGGAGTAACCATTACAACAATATGCTATCAGTTCAATCGCTTTTATGTTTTTAAAAGTATTTTTTAACCTGTATTTATTTATTTATAAGGGACACATATGTGCCACAGTGTATATGTAGAGGTCAGAGAACAACTCACTTTGTAACAGACACCCAGACCTTAGCACAACTGACTCCATGATGGAAGTACCACTCAGGCCATAACTGAGCACATAGACAACACCACCTGCTAGAATGAAAACAAAACCCTAATCCATCATAGCCCATACATCTGGGAAACTCCCAAAATACCTACCCTTGCTTTCTGTATTCTGTAGTTCCACGTCTGGCTAATTGCTCTCAATAATGGAAGAATGTCAATCCAGTACACCGATTTTATGCTCCAAAAGCTCACCCTGAGAAAGGCTTGGTGCTACATCGGGAACCTGAAGACCCAGTGTAAGGACTTTCTATTGGCTTAAATTCATGCCCAAGCAGTCTTCTGTGGTGGATCCCCACAACTGCTCTTGTTCTCACTTTCCAGCCACTGTGACATGGACAGGGGAGGAAGGTGGGCATTCATGATACCATCACTGATACCATTCTACATACCTTTACTGGATTTTGTTTTTTTGATGCCTTCCTATTTAACCACATTTCAATGAGCTTTTTCTTCCCCATTAGAAGAAAGTGAAAGGCATTGAACAGTGATCTGTGTGCAGGTGAGTAGGTCTGGGTCTGTGAGCATGGACAGGAATTCATAGCTGTGCTTTCCTGCAAACACAGGCTTTTAGGAAGAACACGCAGCTGTCTGTCCATGCTCACACTGGAGAGTTTTGGGGCGGGGGTGGTTCATGCATGATGCTTATTTTCTGCATAAAGCTTTTTAAAATATTAATTCTCCAAGAATTTCATATAATGTATCTCGATCAAATTCACCTCCCACTCTCCCCTCCCGGATTTAACCCCTGATTCCAAATCCTCCTGATATCTTTTGTCTTGCAGCTCCTTGGTCTTCTGGCTCTTTCACTCTTTTCACCCTTTCTGTGATATTCCCCGAGCCTTAAGTGTAGGGGTTGTAATTTTTCTGTGCTTTTGTTGTTTTGTTTTCTATGTCCTGTGTCTGTAGATTACAGGGACTTAACACGATGTTTCACGTGATCAGTCACAATGAGCACCTCCTAATCCAGGCAGCTGATTGACAGCTCTCCTTGGGGGAGATTAATTGAGGGATTAACCCTGACTCCAGGTGCTGCCTCCTAGCTAGACTGAGGAATATAACATGGACTGGTAAGTTAAGAAGTTGAGGAAACAGGTCAGAGGGGATATCTAAGAAGGTAACTGAGACCCTCCCTGACTCACACAATCACTAGAAGCTGGCTGACATCCCTGACATGAGAGGCTCACTATTTACTCTGGAGTTGGATACATCATAGGCAGAGCAAAACTAGCCATAAAAATGCAGGAAATATCCAACAAGGTCACCAGGCACCAAGGTTAGCATGGTGGGAATGGCTAGTCCAATAGGCTTCCTGTCCTGCTGGTCACTCCGGAAAAAGGACAGGGAGAATGGGGGTCTCCTGAGACCAGTCTAACAGACTGCTCTCTCCTTAGAGTTGCTCATAAAGCCAGGGAAGAAAGAGGAAAATCTCCAGAGGGTGACTGAGTTATCATGGCAAACACTGAGGTTTCCAGGTTCCCGCTCTTCTCATTATGTCTTTTACAGAGGTACATGGATAATCACAAGAAAAGATCATTTATTCACGGGCAGCCACAGGGACCTGGAGGTGTTCCATGCTTTCTTTCCCTGTGGCCTGGCTCCAAGAAGAGAAGAGGGAGTGGGAAGGGAGGAGAAGTGAGGTTGCTGCTGACCTTTTATGGGTCATTGCAGTCTTACCAGTGCTGTGAGTTTTCATTTATTCATATGTCAAACTCTGGAATTTTCTGTTTTCCTGACTCATCAAACTTTTTTTTACTTTTTATTTCTTTTTAATTTACAGATGGAGAGCTATTTATCTTCAATGAAGGCCCCTTACTCACTGGGATCACGTCAATGCACAGACCAAACAAACAAACAACAAAAAAACTAGTACTTTTCTGGTCTGAAATAACCTCCAGAGAGATCTCCCCACCCCCACCACCCCCACCCCCGACTTTGGGTAAGACTTCCTGGAGAGAAGCTGTATCTTCAAAGGCTTGTTGACTGATTACAATGTCACACTGTGGAGAGCTTGGAATGTTTCAGGCCCAGAGCCTACTTACACTTCAGCCCCCTAAATAGCTTACCTGTGACTGACCTAACCTCCTGTTACTAACAAAGAAAAAACCTTTTGGAATGTATTATTAAGAAACCAGAGTTTTCACCACCAACCAAAAGGCTAAGAGGCATCACATAGCTCCCGAGGCCTACAGCTGAGATTTCTCTGATTGCTGTAACTTCCTTCTTAATGTTTCCGCCAATTATGACTTTTTTGTTCTGTTATTACACAAAACTTAGTGGAATTGCTTTCTATATTACTGGAAAACGGAATTGGGGTAAACAAAATTTGAGTTCCCAGACCATGGTCACCCATATTTGGCTCCAGAATAAATTATTTCTTATATCCTTTGTTTAAAAAGGTATATGATTGAAGGGCCTTGTGCACAGCCCTTATTTGTATTAGAGATAACCCAGACTTAAGCAAGGACTGCTTTATCTACCCAGAACTCACTGCTTTGCTAATACCACAGGTTCCCAAGTTGCTAAGGACCTCCTGCTGGTACAACTACCCAGAGTAGGCAAAGGAGTCTCCTTCTCACTCTGAGGGCCCAGAGCCCATCCAGAACTCATTTTCCTTGCTGAATATCTCTTCCACTCCTGTTCACATGGGAGACAGGGTTTGACCAGACAAAGAGAGACACTTGATTGTACATCGCTTTTCCTTATAAGATCTAAGACATATAAGAGTTGAGCTTGGAGAAGAGTCCAGAAGTCACTGTCAAATTCACTGAGGTCTTCAGGGACTCAGTCCTCTTAGCTGGCCTTGAAGGACATAAGGTGACCCCTTAAACTAAAGTCTGAGTTCTAGCAGAAAGACTGTGGCTTTGCATGTTGCTGAAAGATACAAGGACCAGACAGACACATGTGAGCAAAACAGAACACCACAATGTGACAAATACAAACACAAGCAGAAAGCCAACCCCTGTGGAGAGGAAGTGGTTCTGATGAAGCAAGAGCAGGAAACAGGTCAGTGATGTTGACACAAAAGCACAGCCCTCAATTCCAAAAGGAGAGGAGATCGTTTATTCTGGAGCCGATTATGAGTGACCACGGCCCAGAAACACAGAACTAGGTTACCCCCAAATCCCATGTTCCAGCATGGAGTCATTCTCATGAAGCTTTTATAGTAACAGGACAGAGGAAGTCATACATCATAACACTTTTCACATGTGTCAATGGGGACATCATGCAGGGCTGGCATTAACAGAGAAGTATCAACTATGGGTCTCGGATGTTTGTGATGACTCCTAGCCTTTTGGTGGGTAGAAAAGCATGGTTTTGTTGATACATCAAAAAGTTTTATGTGTTAGTCACAGAACATTAGGTCTGACAGAGAGGTGGGCAAGGAATGGCTCCATAGAGGGCTAAAGATGGCCCAAGATCATTGTAGTTAGTCCCTGGGCTTTGTAAAATCTAAAAATAAAAATATAAAAATACCCTGTAAGAATCACTTATAGAAATTAAACAAATCACACAAGAATAC
>NW_026067940.1:8419642-8426544 GCF_014885135.2 Alexandromys fortis | reverse complement strand
GGTGAGCTCACCAGATTCCAGTTGATAATCCCAAACCATGATCACTGGGTTAAACAGAGTGAATAAAAACAAACAAACAAAAAACCCAGAAAGGCATGAATGTGGGAGAGAGGTCTGTAGGATGTGAGGTTGGCTGGGTGGGAGGAAGACAAAGAGTGATACTGAGAGCAACCAGAAAGCATTACATATGTGTATGCAGCTGTGGAAATCTAATCAACAAGAAAGAATTAGGACTTAGAAACTCAAACTATAAGCTGACCAATGTAAGGGGATCTTTATGATGATAATAGTTCCTTAGATGGTAGACATAAAGTCTTTTTTAGAGACTTTAATATTATACCTGTTAATTAGCCGTGTGTTTCTTATGCTATTTGATCACCCAAACTTCTCATATTATTCAATCCAATTCTCTCTCTCTCTTTCTCTTTCTTTCTTTCGGAGTATGTTGCTTTTGCTGTTTTTTCCTTATTTATTCTTCTCTAATACATTACGTCCCTACCACAATTTCCTTTCTTTCTTCTCAGTCCCTTCTCACAACCTTACCTCTTCCCCAGATCCACTCCTCCTCCATTTCCCTTCAGAAAAGCGCAGGCCTCCCAGGGATATAAATGAAGCATGGCATAACAAGTTACAGTAAGACTGCAGACATACCCTCAGATCAAGTAAGGATGATGCAGCCAGCAGGAGGAAAAGGGTCCTAAAAGCAGGCAAAGCTATCAGAAAAAGCCCCCCGCTTCCTCTGTTAGGAGTCTCACAAGAACGTCAAGCTACACGGACATAACATATGTACAGAGGTCAGACCTACACAGGGTTCCTGGTTGTCACTCCAGTTGCTGTGAGTCTCTCTGAGCCCTGTTTAGTTGACTCTGTGGGTGGTGTTTTTGTGGTGTCCTTTAAACCTCTGGCTCCTACAATCCTTTCTCCCCCTCTTCCTTTGGGTTCCCTGGGCTCCACCTAATGTTTGGCTGTGGGTCTTTTCAACACCAAGCAAATTCTTTATGCTGGGAAACATTCAAATTCCCCACTACTGAGAGGGAGAACTCCCTTATTATTCAGAATAATTTGGATAAAGAAAAATGCCAGATGTTTCAACAAACAGAGCTGTCATTTGTCTGCCTAAAGGAATCTGTTCTCTGTTTTTGACTCTCAGTCCTTATATCCAAACAACAGACTGCTAATAGGTTCTCCTCTAGGGCCTAGGTGTTCCCCAGCCATGGGATCTTGGGCGGAGTTACAGTATCAGGAACTGTTCTATACAAAGGAAGGTCTTTCCTATGCTCTTCCACCACCGGATTCATTTTTGTTCTTTTTAATTTCGCCACACTGTCAATATTTTGCTACACTGTCAACATATAACCATCACTATGGTGTTTGTTTGCTTGTTTTGTTTTCTTAAGCAATACAAGGGAACACATCCCTGGAATCTAACTACAGAAGATGGCTGTACTGGATCAAGCATGACCACCACTGTCCTGGCTCTTGCCTTTTTTGAGGTCACTGATTCCTATTGCTTAAACCCTGTAGTAAGAGATATTATAATATCAACTAAACTCCCCATGATAATAGAGATCTCATCTAACTCCTACTACAAAAGAACCCGATGTCCTTCTCATGCAATGGATGAAACAGCATGGAGTCTTAAGTCACTCTCAGGCAGGACAGGAAAATGACTGGATATCCCCCTTCCGTTCATCAAAAGAAACTATTTTAGGATCACGGTGCTCAGGGGTGAGATGTGGTAGCAGAAAGCTCCTCCAAGATTAACGTGTGAAAAGGCTCATGGGTGTGCATGACCAAGCCCTGTTGCTGACCTCATGACCCCACCCACCATCTGCATCTCTACTCCCATCTCCCTACTAGGTGCTGTTGCAAGCGGAAAATCTATTTTCAGAAAAAAAGTTCATCATCTGGGTGGCACTGAAGACCCCGCCTTTCCCTTCCCCTGACATGAGCTTCCTGGGGAAATACCATTTTCTTTTGGTTCAATGTTTTCAAAAGTCCAATAGCCAAAGGGGTGGGCATAATTGCCTCTAGACTGTCTTTATTCTTGCCAGGAAGGGCAGACCTCCTCACACCCAGAAACTCCTTTGGTTTGACTCATTACAGATGCTAGTTGCTGCGTCTGCCCACTTCTGAGTTCTAAGTCAGAAAGTAATTAACTTTTCTTTTCTCCTTTTCTATCTTCAATTTTCAAACACTGTCCTAGACGCTAAAGCTGACGACTGTGCTGGACTCAAAGTATTCCTGCTCTTCTCTAACGCTCTCCACCAGACAGCTCCTCCAGCTGCTTCCAGTGCTGAGCGCCTGCTTCCTTGAGCTCTAACTCAATACTTCTGACCTTTTCTTTCTT
Organism: Alexandromys fortis; assembly: GCF_014885135.2. Lineage (NCBI taxonomy): Eukaryota > Metazoa > Chordata > Mammalia > Rodentia > Cricetidae > Alexandromys > Alexandromys fortis. Next base: position 8,424,194 of record NW_026067940.1, on the reverse strand, counting down.
TTTCCTATTTCCCTCCTAATGGGTGCTGAGCTCTCTAGCTTGCTTACCCATTTCTCTAAACTATAATAACCACAATGTTCATTTGTAAAGCAGCCTCTTTACAGTAGAAAGTGGAGACTTTCTTAAGTCACTTAGAACCAACAGCACAGAAAAATGGCTGTCATGTGTTTTAGTAAATGGCATTAGTGCCTTTGACAAAAAGCAGGTAGATTTGGCCATAAGAGATGGTCTCATAATTCTGTCATACCACCCACCACATCAGATATGTAGATTATTTACTATTTTATATAGTAATACCCTTTCCTTCCAAGTGGGAATAAGTAGTCACTATTTGCTTTTTCAGCTTTCCAGGACTACTTTGGAGGAAAATTTCTAGAAACCACAGAACAATCTGTGGCTTTGATATTCTGGAACACTGTGTGTGTGTGTGTGTGTGTGTGTATGTGTGTGTGTGTGTAGTGTGTGTATGTGTGTAAAACATATGAATTAAGAATATGCAAGTGTGTGTGCCTATAGTGTTTAAGTAGAAGTCAGAGGTCAGCATTTGGCTGTCTTTCTCCATTGTTCCCAACTTTATTTTTAAGTTAAAGTTTTATAATATTATTGTGCACGTGTGTATACATGATGTATGCATGAATTTGTAGAATTCAGAAGCCAACTTTGTAGAGTCAGTTCTCTCTTTCCACTTTTAAGTAGGTTCCAGGAATTAAAAACTCATCAGGTTTGTGTGTCAAATGCCTTCGCCTGTTATAGATTCTTATCAGTGGGCCTCCCTCCTTCCTTCTGAGACAGCTTCTCTCAGTGAACCTGAAGCTCACGGGTCCAGTGAGTCCTGCTTTCTGCTCTCTCTGTTCCTTCTACTCCCTGACCATGCAGCTCCATGGTTACAGGCACATGCTTCCAGTCCCGGCTCTTACATAAGTGCTTAGAATCTGAACTCAGTTCCCAGGCTTGAGAAAGTAAACATTTTACCCACTGAGCTGTCTCCCAGGGCCTTAAAGAAATCATAGTCAAATGCTGGAGTGATAAATGCTCTTTATTTATCTCAGGTTATCATAGTGGAGAGAATGAGGTGATTCTAGGAACAGTCAAATCAATTATGACTTCATTGTCCTTAAAATCCATGCCCCAGTCTTCCTGGACATCCATCCACAAATATGGTGTGTGTGACTTCATGGTGAGAATTGGAATCAGCTTTAGACGAGTGATGACCAAAAAAAGTTCTGCTTTTGTCTCCCTTAAAGCTTCTGCTCAGGCTGCTGCTGAGCAACCTCCAAAGATCTCAAGGGCAGAGGCACCAAGTGTAGCAGGCTGCCATTTAGCACAGGTACCACAGGGACTCTGTAAAAGCAGTGAAGCCTACAATTCCCAAAGTGAGCATCAGGAGGGAGGGAAATAAATAGATCTCAACTCAAGAATGTTCTAGCTAGCTCTCTGTGGAAGAGACAAACTTGATGAGGTCCCTAATAGTTACTGACGTTACAAGCCCAGCAATTCCTGCTGGTTCATCAAACAGAGTTAAGGTAAAATGTGCTTGGAGCATTCATAACAGAGCCAAGATGAGGGCCCGAGTAGGCAACTGTCTAGAGGAAACTTAACAATATAGTCTGTGTCCAAATGGGGGACTGAAAGTTTAACCTAAAAAAAAAAAAAATGTTCCCAGTGGTGACCATCTCCGCGAACTAGATTGAGGGTTGCCAGGTGACAGAAAGTAACAAAGGCTAAGTCCAAGTTCATTTAAACTTACGCAAAGGGCATGATCGTTGTATTCTCTACTCCAGTGGAAAAGACACCCAGTCAGAACTGACCCCCTTTCTACCTGTCACCCTTCTTCCTGTGCACTCCTATGGCACTCTGCTCACATTGTCAGTATTTGATAGAAAATACATTTTTTAAATTACAGCGTAGTTTCTTAGTACATGTTTCCCAACTGAATCACTTAGCCTTTTCAAAGCAGGGGCCATTTTTGTTTGTTTTTTTAACACTTTCTATTAGCTGTATTAATTACTCTTCCCTTTGCTCTAACCGAAAGACTAACAAAAGCAGATTACAGGAAGAAGGGCTTCCTTTTGCTCGGGGTCAGGGAAATGAAGTCCTTCAAGGTGGGGGTAGGCGTGTTGCTGGGAGTGGCTTCATCCAACCAGGAAACAGAAGGAGGAGAATCATTTCCGGGCTGGCTTTCTCCCTTTTCTCTTTTCAGTCAGTCCAGAACGTCAGCTGATGGTATGGTGTTACCCACACTCAAGGGTGGAGGTTTCCGTCCTCCGTTAAAGATCGCAAAAACCACTCTCACAGATACACCCAGAGGTGTGCCCCATAAATCTTCTGTTTGTTAACCCAACAGAATTGACAATGGAATTTAAATACCATACTAAGTGTCTAAATCAATATCTTTCCATGCATACCAGGTTAACCAGAAATTGAATATCCCAGCCTTGCTTATTTTTTTCTTTCTTTCTTAAAGACAGGATTTCTCTGTGTAGCTTTGGAGCTGTTCCTGCAACTCACTCTGCAGACCAAGCCAAACTCCCAGAGATGCACCTGCCTCAGCCTCCTGAGTGCTGGGATTAGAGGCCTGTGCCATCACTGTCCCCTCTGGCTTTGCTTAAGACTTTCCTTAAATGCTCACTTTCTGCTGAGTCATTGTTTCCTTCTGAATTGCTACAGAATTCTTGTACCTCTTCCAGGAACTCATTTTCCCTGGGTTAACCAAACACTACTTCAGAATAAGAAATGGGCTTTCCTTGGCACTAGATCCTACGGAAAGACCTACATTCAACCTCACACTTCCAGTTACCCCACAAATACATTTCAGTGTTAACTGTGTGGATTATCTTCTAGCACTGATGTGCAGCACGCCGCTCCCGCCAGCAGAAGAGACGACCGCAACAGGATTCTTCTCAGAACACACTTTATTGGAGCACTTACACTTGAGGTTGTAGGGAGGCAAAAGACCCCATCCCCGTGAAGCAGAAGAATATATACGGTGCCAGACAAAGCCCTGACGTGTCATCAACCCAATGGCTCAGGCCAGAATGGAGTGATTGTGCCAGATTATGATTGGCCAGATTGAAAGACTCCCCCGCGCTGGGGGGAGCTCACGTGCATGTGCACAAGTTGTCTGTCAAGTTTGATGTGGAACAGCAAATGGCGCCCAGGCTCCATGCCCACGACATGACAGCGCCATGGCGCACGCTACATCTCCGCGCACTATATCTCCGCACGCTACACTGATGATTTAAACAGATAAAATACACATAAATTTTAGTCTTCATAGGCTTAATTCTCTGGGGGAATTTAGACAATAAGTAAAGCTTATTGCTTTGATGAGGAGATGTACAAGTCATGAAGAACTAGACCCGATTCAAAGAAATCAAAGATGATTACCATGTGGAAGTCATGGATTATCATGACTTAAACAAAGAAAAACAGAGACTGGTTTATTTAAGGAGCTGAAAGAACTTCAACCATTCACAGTGACTCAAAAAGAATGCTTTGTGTCCACCATCTTTGTCTCTCTAGAACACTGACACGAAAAGGAGAAACCCCTACTGCTCTCTCACTGGACTGAAGATGCCCACCCCACAGGGGGCACTCTATGCCTGGGACTGTCAACCTGGCTAAAAACTTAGATCCAGGGAGATCACAGGCTTAGGGGGAACTTAATGCTGTTGTTCATCTAAGGGAATTCCGAGGTCCTTTTCAAATACAGGTGTTCATAACTATAGACAGGTGCGCCCCCTCAGCTTTAATCACAGAAGGTCCTGTCAGATGAATGACAGGGAGTGCAGAGTCTCACGGTACAGAGAATAAGTGAGAGTTTAAGTGTTCATCTTGAACAGTGAATTCATACTGTCTTCTCCAAGGCTCAGAGAACATTGCAAAGACAAAGGAGGAGAGTATTAAGCGCCAGAAGAAAGGGAGAAGGTCTGTGAAATGCCATCTGGGCAAGACCCAGATACTAACAACATGACGTCACAGCAGCTGGGGCTGCCTGAATTGGTCCTGCACGAGAATGGGCCTAGCAATAGTCAGGCAGGGAGGGCATAGGGGCTCAGGAGCCCTCACCTCTGGTCTATTTGCTTTAGATAATTTCAGGGAGAAAGGAAATCGTCGCTTCTATTTGTGTACCCACTGATGACTGCAGCAGGCTCCAGGGGATAACTTCCAAACCAACGGTCACAGAGATGGCCTTGATTATATGCCACAAAATGATAGAGAAAACATGAATCTTCTAAAAGGACTTGTGGGCACTAGGGGAGGTTGACTGGTGTTGAAATTATGAGCGGCAGGGCTGCATCCCCGGCACCCGGCCGCCCACATGGCTAGCTTATGCCCCGAAATAATTACACAGAAACTGTATTTTTTTAAACACTGCCTGGCCCGTTATCTGTAGCCTCTTATTGGCTAGCTCTTACATATTGTTCTAACCCATTTCTAATATTCTGTGTAGCCCACGAGCTGGCTTGCCAGGGAGGATCTTAACCTGCGTCTGTCTGGAGCGGGAGAATCATGGCGACTCCTCGACTCAGCTTCTTTCTCCCAGCATTCT
>NW_026067940.1:8408743-8409961 GCF_014885135.2 Alexandromys fortis | reverse complement strand
ACCCATTTCTAATATTCTGTGTAGCACCACGAGCTGGCTTACCAGGGAGGATCTTAACCTACGTCTGTCTGGAGTGGGAGAATCATGGCGACTCTCTGACTAAGCTTCTTTTTCCCAGCATTCTCTTCTGTCTACTCCGCCTACCTAATTTTCTGTCCTATGAGGGCCGAGGCAGTTTCTTTATTATAATTAACCAATGTCCTTCCTCCATCAGACTGGGATGAGAAGGTGATCCCAGAAGTCATAAGATGGAAGAATCTGAAAACATCACCCAATCGAAAGGGAAAACTTCATCACTGAGGCAAGAAAACACTCCGGACAGACAATCGCTCTATTTATAACTGAACAACCTTAGCAGAGTTGTATATGGCAATCTTTAGAGTTTTCATAGTCTTTGCTTTTATTCTGGATCAAAGTTTATTTGTTAGGGACAGGAGTCCCACTAGTGCCCACTTCTTTCTCCGCCTCCCAAATGATGGAATTACAGCCACAGGCAACCACACCTAGTTTGCAGACTGCTTTAAAAAAAAAAAGTATGTCCTAGAAATAATTCATAGTCCATGAATATTACAATAATATTAAATGATATTATTTAATATTAATTAATAATAGAAAATAGGAGAAACAGTTCCCTTTCCTTATCCCTAAAATTTAAATATTACATCTATAATTATAAAATTTATAGATTACTGAGAGCCTCGTTCCCAATTTTCAAGAGCTGGTGCAAGAAAATAGCAATGGTCATGAGCCACTTGGCTGCCCAGCACTAGATAAATCCTGTCTAACAGACCTCCTCGCAGTGATGGGCTTCCTCCTGTCCATGCTCTTTGCTATGTGTGAGCCACATGGAATATTCTGTAGTTGAAGCATGACTCATACAAATGTGGAACTAAATTTTAAACTTGAATTTTCAATGATTTTAAAGCAAATTTATATAGTTCTATATTTCCTGCAGTTAACAGTCTCTAGATTCAGTGTCTAGATTGTGACAAAGAGATGTCACCAAGATATAACCGGGTCATCTTTTCATTTTTGTTTTGCTTGCCATGTGAATAGACAGGGCTCACACCCTAGTAGGCTAAGGCCTTGGCTTCTCCTTTTGGGGACTGCACTGTAGGGATCAGTGTCGCATCATTACATTGTGAGAAAGTGGTAGATAAGTATCCACAGTGTTTGCAAAGGAGAGCGCCCATGTTTATCTATTTTAACTGAAACACT
>NW_026067940.1:8397608-8403539 GCF_014885135.2 Alexandromys fortis | reverse complement strand
ATTTTGTGGAGAATCCTCACATAATTTAAATATCAAGTTTCTAATAAAAAATGAGTGAGGTAAATTCTTATCCAATAAACCATCATCAGAATGTTATGGGAAACTCAGGAGAAAGTCTCAATGGTATCAATCATAGATCAGTAAAATATATACGATGCTTGGATATAAAATCAAGGATATGGTAAAATGGATTTTCCATCAGAATTGAGAGCTGGTATAGTTGTTTTGGAAAACAATAAGGGTATTGTATCAACATACTTTGTTGTAATATTCTTGGTATTTGGGATATAAACACGTAGAAGAATGAAAATAGACCCATATCTATCACCATACACAAAACTCAAGTCAAAATGAATCAAAGACCTCAACCAACCACACTGAACCTCATAGAAGAGAAATTGCAAAGTACACTTGAACACATTGGCACAGGAGACCACTTCCTAAATATAACTCCAGTAGCACAGACACTGAGAGCAACAGTTTCTAAATGGAGCGTCCTGAAACTGAGAAGCTTCTGTAAAGCAAAGGACACGGTCAACAAGACAAAATGGCAGCCTACGGAATGGGAAAAGATCTTCACTAACCCCACCTCAGGCAGAAGTCTTATCTCCAAAATATACAAAGAACTCAAGAAATTGGTCATCAAAAGAACAAATAATTCAATTTAAAAAAATTGAATACAGACCTAAACAGAAAACTCTCAACAGAGGAATCTAAAATGGCTGAAAGACACTTAAGGAAATGATCAACATCCTTAGTCATCAGAGAAATGCAAATCAAAACAACTCTGAGATTCCATCTTACATCTGTAAGAATGGCAAAGATCAAAAACACTGATGACAACTTATGCTGGAGAGGTTGTTGGAAAAAGGGAACACTCCTCCATTGCTGGTGGGAGGGCAAACTGGTACAAATGCTTTGGGAATCAGTGTGGTGATTTCTCAGAAAATTAGGAAACAACCTATTTCAAAATCCAGCAATACTGCTAAGTATATACCCAAAGGATGCTCAATCATACCACAAGGACATGTGCTCAACTATGCTCACAGCAGTACATTTGTAGGCCCCATTCATCTTGTATTGGTATTTCCACTAACTCTGACACCTGAAACCTGGTGTCCTGTGACTAACTCTCCTTGTCCCCTAGCCTGGGTATTTGGCTGTCAACATTCTACTCTACATACCTATGAATTTTTTTAAGATTGTTTGTATAAATGCAGTATTTGTCTATATTTCACAGCATATTTTTCTTTCACAGTCATCCAGTAGTTGCAAATGGTAAGTTTTCCTTCTTTTAAAAAGAATAATGCTCATTAAATGTACCTGCTACATTTTATTTAGACGTTCGTCCATCCAACAGACACTGTGTGCTTCCATTTCTTGGTTATTGTCAATAATGCTGCAATGACCATGGGACCACAGAGGCCTATTGGAGATACTGATTATAATTCCTTTAAAGAAGCACCCCTAAGTGGGACTGTTTGACCATGTAGCAATTCTAATTTTAATTTTTGAAGCATTTTTACTGTTTTTATAACTGACTGTTATCAATTCCGGTTTCCACAAATAGTGTTCAGGGGTCACTTTTTTCCACATCCTTAGCAACATTTATCTTTTTAAGAAAAAAAAAATAACAGTATTTTTAATATAATTGAATTTTAATCTCATGATGGTTTTGGTTTGTTTTTCCCTTATGACTCATATTCTCCAGCTCCTTCCTGTATTCCTGTGTCCATTTGCTTATCTCCTCTGGGGGAAATCTCTATTCATTTCTATGGTGTTTGAATAAAAATGACCCCCCCATAGGCTCATATACTGAGCACTTAGTCACCAGGGAGTGGTTATTTGGGAAGGGTTAGGAGGTGTGTGTGTGTCAGGGGTGTCCCTACACGGAGGCCCAGAGAGGTGACTTTGTGAAGCTGTGAAAGTGAAGCCTGGATTGTGTTAGAGACCCAAAAATGTTGGAGCTGCCAGAGTTATGGGATACCTGCTGTTGGGTCCAGGGGTGTTGCGTAAAGATGGGGACAGACCACCAAAGTCTAATAAACCAGAAGCAAACTTTATTCCAGAAAACAGAAACCAGAATCCAGGAATAAAAATAAAATAAAAATATTCTCCATGGGGCACAGAATGCTCATCAGCTAGCTGAGGCCACAGCCAGAGATGTTTCTTTTTTGTTTTTGTTTGTTTTTGTTAGGCTGGGGCAGAGGCTGGTATCTGAACCCATCTTTTTATAGTAGGGGCACCAAGCATTAGGTCTGAACAAAAGAATTTTTACAATCTCAAGGTAAAACTTAGATACAGATTGCCTCATTTTACAATCTCCATTAACAGAGGTTTTGTTTTTGTTTTTGTTTTTTTTTTTTTTTTTGTTAAATTAGTGTTTGCACTTAATCTATTTTCTTCCCTGGTACTTCCAGATGGTGTTTACTGAAGCCCTGTGATCTCCCCTTTGATGCTGCGAATTTCACATAGCAGGGATAATGCGTAACCCAGAGGTCATATATCTATTTCCTAAAACTTAACTCAGCTCATATCCATGTTAATCAAGGGTGTCCGGGGTGTTAGGCTCTCGGTGTGCAGAGAGATGCTTCAGCCTTGTGAATAGAGCTATGGGTTGTAAAGCAGAGTAACTCACTGTTAATAGTTAATCCTCAAGCTACTGAGAAAGCTGCTGACAGTCTCTTCTCATTCTCCAAGGCTTTCAACTTTCTGTTTCTTTATTTCTACATTCCTATTTCTGAAATCTACATTTTTATTTTCTTATTCGCGGGCCCTCACCTGTCAAGGAAAGTTTCAGACTGGGTATGGAGCCAGATCAGGATACAGCTCGCAGCTACTTCTCCAGTGCCATACCTCTGCCCCCATGCTGATAATGAACCAAACCTCTGAAACTGTAAACAAGCTCCAATATAATGCTTTCTTTTATTATAAGGGATGCTTTGCTCATGGACTCTCTTGACAGCCATAAAACAGTAAAAGATCATTTCCTTTGTTAATTTTTAGCTGCATTATTGAAAGAGCCAGGCAAATATCATCACAGGTAACCCAATGACTCAGTTTAAAAAAAAAATGCCTCAGTTCCTGAAAGTACTAGTCCTGGGCCAAACACCATCCCCCCCCCAATATGTGATAACCATATAAGGACAAAGCCTGGGACTTGACCAGACTTGCCCACGAATGGAAAAACTATAGCCTTAGCCTGCCCCTGCTAGCCCTAACCAATTAGAAATGTACTAATATGATTGTATAAGCCAATCCTAAACAGAATGGTTACACTGCTTTTAAAATTCCTATAGTTAGCTGGGCGCTCGTGGTGCATGCCTTTAATCCCAGTCCTCGGGAGGCAGAGGCAGGTGGATCTCTGTGAGTTTGGAGGCCAGCCTGGTCTACAAAGCAAGTTCCAGGATAAGCTCTGTTATGCCCAAATCCGTGAAGTTCCCATAAAAGCCAACAAGTAGACTGAGTCCTATATGTAAAAGCAAAAAGCCTTCATTTTAAGCAAGTTTACAAACTTGGTCTCTCCGCATGTCCAATGTATTGGAATAAATGGAGAGCCCCGAGCTCAATTAAAATAGGGTTTTATAGTAGTAAAGGTGGGGGTGAGGGGTTTCTGAGGTTTTAGGACCTGATTGGCTGACATTTGTCTAGGGTTGTCCTGCTGAGTGTGTTCTGGCAGGTGGTCCTATCTACAGTGGTTGGATTGTTAGGCATTTCCTTTGAATGTTCTGTTCTTGGGTAAAGGTTGGTTAATCTCAGCTTGTGGTTCTTCCTGCAACCAGATATTGGTTCAGGGTAAACTACTGAGACTCAGGCCTCCATTTAAATTTATTGAGCCTGAGTCCTACCCTGGCAGGTGATAATGGTTGGAAGTAAAGAACTCCCTTCGGGTGACCTGCCCATACTTAGCTTATCATGGCGGGCTCTCACAGCTCCACAGCTACAAAGAAACCTTGTCACCAAAAAAGAAAAAAAAAAATCCTGTAGCTGTGCTTAAAAGGAGCTCTCAGTGTTGTCGCAATATTGTACAGGTGTGTGACCCCACGTGCATGTGGTCTAATAAATGCTCTTGCTGACTGCATCATGACTGGTGGTCTTTCTGGGACTTCTTACAGATGCTAAAAATTATTACTCCAGGGTTTTGTTTTGTCATGTGGATCTTGGGAGTTCCTTCTAGATTTTGGATATGAACACGTCATTAAATAAATGTTCTGCAAATATTAGTTTTCTTGCACTTTATAGGCTGTTTTTCATTTTTTAATGTGCAGATTTTAAGCGTTGGAAGTCTCCCATGTCCATTCTCTTCTGTTGTGCCTTTGAATTCATGTCTGAGAAATCATGGTGAAGACCAATGTTGTAGACCTCTCAGTGCTTTCTGTTAGGAGCTCTAATGTCTCAGTGCTTACATTCATGCCTGTAATCCATTGCATTGATTTTCTCATATGTGAGGTAAGATAGGGATCGCACAATTAAATAATTCAAATACTGCAGAGGTGCATCTGACATGTGTCCCTTCCTCATTTACATTGACAAACTAGAAATAACCCAACTGCCCAACAAGAAGAGGAGGAATATAAGCTGACCAGTGAGAAATAGACAATTTCATGATTAAGGGTTTTTGTTATAGTCATAGTACACAATATTAAGTATAAATAAAAGGACAAAATGTTGGGAGAAAAGACAACAGAACACTGAATATCAATTAGAAATGACTTTTTTTTTAAAAAAATCCCCTATCCTTTACATTTTTCAGATTAATTTAATACCAGTAGTATGAAAATTATAATACATAATTATAGTATATAAAGACCCCTTAGCTGTCTTTCTCATGGAGAAGTAGGACAGCATTCAAACTGCTGTAATGCTGAGCACTTGAAAATTACATTTGGTTTAACTTATTTATTTTTAAATTCAAGCATCTTGGTTTTGATGACTTGGCTGAACGAACAGTACTTTTGGGGCCGCACGAGTAAAAACTCAGTCAGGGGTGAATTCCAAGTGGAAGAGTGCCAAAAAAGATTTCACAAGAACACATCTTAGCTTTATTAAGCATTAAAAAAAATGGTTTGTAAGGAATAACTGCCTGCACTCTGTAAATTATGGGTACTATAAATAAATGTTGGAGCTTGGCTTTGAATCAGTTTATATCATGATAGGAACATCTGTAAGTCATATGTTTTCATACTGAGCTATGAGAAAACAGATCATTTCTCTGCCCAGAATATGTATAAAGTGGTCAGTATTTGTGTCAGAGAAAAAGAAAACATCATATAGTAGAAAATGGGGCCTGGGGGGGCGAGATGCAGTGCTGTGTGTGATGTGGGGTCTGGGGAAGCCCAGATGCAGTGCTGTGTGTGATGTGGGATCTGGGGGAGCCCAGATGCAGTGTTGTGTGTGATGTGGGGTCTGGGGAGCCCAGATGCAGTGCTGTGTGTGGTTTGGTTGTCTGGGGGAGACCAGATGCAGTGGTGTGTGATATGGGGTTCTGGGGGAGCCCACATGCGATGTTGTGTGTGATGTGGTAGAGTTTTGGGAAGTCTAGACACGATGCTGTATATGATGTGGTAGAGTCTGGGGGAACCTATGTGTAGTGCTGTGTATGATAAAGCAGAATTTGGAAAAGTCCAGATGTAGTACTGTCTGTAATGTTGTAGAGTTTGGGGTGTTCAGATGCAATGAGGTGTAGGAGTCCCCAACACTAAACAGTCCACTCGAAAGCTGAATGGGCGTAAGTGCACACTACATTGCACAGAGCTCTGTGTGGAACAGACAATCACCAGCACCAAACAGCTTTAAGGCTTAGGAGGCTCTCGTCCACCAGCTCAGAATGTCTGCTCTTTAGGTGTCATTTCTCTCGTCCACCAACTCAGAATGTCTGTTCTTTAGGTGTCATTTCTCTCGTCCACCAGCTCAGAATGTCTGCTCTTTAGG
>NW_026067940.1:8325853-8396604 GCF_014885135.2 Alexandromys fortis | reverse complement strand
CTCTTGGGTAAAATTCAGAGGTTACTATTATGAAAAGTATTTCAAAATGACTTCTAACTTAAAGCACATTTCCATGGGAAACAAGAGTTTGGATGTCAGAGAAATGCAAACGTGGTCTCTACTCCATCATTTGTTTCGTGTTTGGACATCTGCTTAACCTCGGGATGAACCAGCACTCCTGAGGGTACTGAGCATGAGAGCTGAGCAGCTGGTATAGAGCAGCCAATACAGCATTTTAGTTATCGCGTACTCAATAAATACGTATGCTTCAGGCTTTTTGTTTGCTACTTAGTACAGAGCCTTATCTTCACAATCAATAGAAGACCAACACCAGAACTAGAGTGAAACAGGGAAATGTGGGCTTTTCAAGAGCCAATCAGAGACGAACAGAAATAGTGATAAACAGCATTGTAATTCAGGAAATAAATTGGCCACTGAAGGAAGACACTCTGTCTCCCTCATGCCATTCCCATCACAGTTCTGTGATGGTGGCACACACTGGAACGTCCCAAGTCCAGTTGGTTTCTGTGGTGGCATTATGCAATGATGGGATTAAGAAACTTCTGGTTAGTTGGGTGGTGGTGGTGGAGGCGCACACCTTTAATCCCAGCACTTAGAAGGTAGAGACAGGCAGATCTCTGTGAGTTTGAGGCAACCTGGTCTACAGAGCAAGTTCTAGGACAGCCAAGGTTACACAGAGAAACCCTGTCTCGAGAAAGCAAAATAAAATAAATAGGCTGTTGAAAATTATGATACCCAACTCTACAACTCTGATTCCTTGATTCTGCAAGGCCTTTGTAGTGGGCTAGTACCTAGAATGAAGGAGAAACGTCAAAGGAAAACGCACATTTCAGTTGTACATACCCTCTCCCTCCTTTCCCACATAATCTCAATGCCCCAGCTCTGGGCAGTACTTAGAATAGGGTACACTCATGTCTTACTGAACCCCCACTTTCACATGTCCGAGTTCTTCCACTTTGACATTCCTGCACACAGTTCCAACTCTTGCTATTTTCTTTTAGTTGTTTATTTTTAAAACAAAATACAGCTTTATTTAAAAGATACATATTTAAACTTGGCACTCCATCTTTTATCAAAGGACGAATTAGACAGCCTAGAAGAAGAGCAAATTCACATGTAGAACAGGGAAGGTGGGTGCCAAGTCTTCTATATTTATGGGTACATGAGTGTGAGCTCTATGGTTAAGTTCCTTAGGCTCCAGTTTGAGCTGAAGTCCAAAGTGGCCCAGCTCCCCAAAGACCTGAGGGCCTTATTTTGTTCCAGGAGACAATACCATAGCAATAACATGTTTGCTTGGTTACAAGGACTTCCACAGAGGCCAACAAGGTCTAGCAGGCACTGAATTTGAAAGTACCTAGTATATCTGTAATTTGAGTCTGAGCATTCTTATTTTATAAATCAAATACATGCAGTATGTCTATTATGTGGGTAAGAAGTATCTATTTGACCTCTTTTTCAAAGTCCTAGATAGATTATATTTGGGCCCAAAGTAAAATCATTGCTTCTAGGATAGAAAACTCATTGCTTAAAACTTACAAGCTAAATATATTTGATTATAAACATGTGGTATGCACAGCTTATTCATGTTGCTCTCATTTGACACCCAAGATATAATTTTATAAAGAAGGAATGCTATAGCCTCTACATGATAGGAGCATTATAAACTATAATGGGTCCAGGAAAATGAAAAATTGCAAGCTTTGGAGATGTGTGGGAGCTGGTTCTTCTCAATGAAAACATTAACACCTGACCAGGGCAACTGTAACTTCCTGAGTCAGGTATGGAAACCACGACCCAGCAGAAGCGCTGCGAATGCTTATTGGGATGGCCAAGTGTAACTGCACACGAATATGCCATAAACAGGACGTGCCATTTGCTAGATGTTCCATGTGTCTGAAGATGGTTAAAACTGACCTGGCTAGATTCCTGAAAGCGTGGAGAGGAACGACCAGGTGAGTTTCTTGGAGCACAAAGGTGTCAAAGAATAATGAAAAGAAACTGGAGAGCACCAAGTTCTGCCCAAGGTAAAGCAAGCTACAACCAGCTCATGGAAGTGTGGAGTAGACTTGTCTGGGATGGAAAGTGAATCCCAATGAGATACTTTAAGGCATCTGGAAGGCTCCAGGCTCTTTGATAGGAATGAATAAACTGGTGTTAATAAAAGGACACAGGTCCTTGTGTGTTCCTGAATGGAAATCTCTCTTCATAGAGATTCCATGCCTGTCTCTTAAACAGAGGTGGGCTTAAGTCAATCCTCCCAACTAGCGGCTCTGTGCTGATTTATTTCACACAGGTTTCAGGAGGACATGGTGGCAGTTTCCGATCTTAAAGTTAGAGTGAGCAGTTAAGGTCAACAGCTCTGGGAACTATTACCTCGTGTGATGCTCCTGTTGACTCCTTTCTCTTCTTACTAGACGTGGAAAAGAATTGTCTCTCAACAACGCTAAGCCTCTCTAACAGGGTGGGTTTGTGTGCTGGCAGCATGTACAGAATGAGAATGTCAACATGGTTCCTGTGTATGTATATTAATTTGACATTAAATTGAAGTTGAAGATATATGGTCAAAGAACACAGCACTCTGGAGGAATTTTTCAGGTCATCAGTGGTTCAAGAACTTCAGGACCAAGAATCAATGGACATTGTAGAAGTCTTTCCTGAACCCCAAAAGGAATAGATAGTTAGCTAAAGAAAGGAGATGAAGTCAAGAATTGTCTGCTTTTGCCAGTAGGAAATATGAACACATTTGATCCACAGCACAGACAAAAGTATTTGCACTGAGGCTGTCTCTATTTCATCTCTATATTGTCTCAAGTAACTCTCAAATTTCACGATTCCTCAAACTTTGTACTAGATGTTGAGCCAGAAACAAGAGCAGGCTAAGCAGGCCCTGTTCTCTACAGAACCTCATCACCATGTTCCGTCACTCCCTCTTCCTGGCCTCCCTTCTCTATCATTGGTCATCCTTTCTTCTTGTCATTTTCATGCCGGTGTCACCTGTGAACAGGGCACAATGTCACATAGCCAGACCAACCCATAAAGGTGGGATGGGGCTCTCTCAAATTGAAGTGAATATTTACATTGTATAGGTTTTAAAAAGCAGGGGTTCTGATGTATTGGGACAGATTTACATGATGGCATTCCCCCTTAAATATGTGGTCTTCTTTATATTTACTCCTCTGCTAAAAGCTCCTAGAGAAGGCAGTGTCTTTGTGAAGAGGAGGGGTCAGCGGAGGGTGTGGCCTTGCTGGAGCTAAGGAAGGTGATGAGAAACAGGGGTGCAGAGGGACAATACTTTCTTCTCTAGAAATAGCAGGGAACTAAACCTTCAGTACCATCAGTGTGTGTGTGTGTGTGTGTGTGTGTGTGTGTGTGTGTGTGTGTTGAGTGGAGGAGCTGATGCTTGCCTTATACCCAATAATCAGTAGAGAAATTCTCCCATCAAGGGTCAAGGAAAGTATGTTTGGGAGGATGGTGGAGCATCTATTTGATCATCCTCTTTTCTCTGAAGATTTTAAAGTGGAAACCATGAGGCTCAGTGTTGTGTGCTGTCAGGAGGTACAGTGGAAGTGAAGAACAGGACAGTGTAGGGCATTAAGAACAAGGAAGGAGAAGCAGAGCCCCACAGATGTCAATCAAAAGAGGAAGGAAAGAAGGCACACAGGAAGAGAGGGAGATCTAAAGTAGGCGACCTCGAACTGCAGGTCTTAGTGACGACAACCGATGACAAACTAGAGTAACTGGTTAAAGGTTATCCCAGAGTCTGGTGTCTGAAATGGAGTTTTCGCGTATGAAACCACTTCAGATGATAACAGATTCCAGGGTGTGCCAGCCGCGGGAGTGAGTAGAGGGAAGGAGCTATGAAACATTTCCACGAGTGGTGATTCAGACAAGGAAAGGAGCTTAAATCATCAAGCGTGGATGACGTCGTTCTGGAGATGTCAGTGGATAGAAAGGAGTGCTGTGGGGGTGCCACATTCTTTCAGGGTCAGGGAATAGCCCTGGCACAGAGATCAGCTGCTGACAGCAATCCCAAGTTGTAGAACGTTAGTGCTTAATGTAACTCTTTCTAGAAATGCTTCAATGAGAGGATGGAGGAGGATGGCTTTAGATTTATAGGGAACAAACATTAAGTTTTTATGCACTGATAGAACCACAGAATTAGCAGAGCTGGGTTGTTATTCTTTTTTAATATAATTTTAAATGGGAAATGAGTTTGCATCTTATATAAATGGTAGGTATATTTTCTCTCACTTTACATGTTTTCTTTAAGCCATGCTTTCTGCCCTTGATTTTCTACGAGTTTTATGCTTTCAGTTCTTCTTTGTGTCTGTATAGCCTACATAATATATTTACTATTATGATACATCATATACAACACCCAGATCTTGTGACTCATAGTTCCTAGGAAAACTGAAAGACATTTAATTACTGACTGCAAGCTATATGACTGATGCCCATAATGGGACAAAGTACAGAGCCTTTGGAGTACTCAGCCTTAAATGAGCCGCCTTTATCAAACTCTTCCCTCAAGAGTCCTCGCTCAAGGACCAACACATACCAGGAAGCAGAAAGACTGTAAATCTAAGTGGTGCATGACTAAGGAAATAACATTCCCTAGACACAATAGGACTGAACCACATGTGAACTCACAGAAACTGTGACAGCATGTACAACTTACACAGGTTTAAACCAGACAAAATTCCAGCACTGAGAAGGGGAAGTGGGCACAAAGTCCTACCCCTAGCCAAGAAGTAAGCTGTTTCCACTTGAGAGCTGGCAGGAGAGGGAAATCAGTTTTCTTCAATGGCGTGACTCCGGCCCCATGCCCGACAATAGGTAGCCAATCCCAAAGGGACCCCATCAGATTGATCTGTGGGCATATCTGTGAGATATCTACTAATTCATAGACTTCGGTACATGGGTATGGGGGAGGATCTGGGAGCAATTGGGATGGGGGAAAGAATGTGATTTAAAAAGGGTGTATAAAATAGTGAAAAATAAAGTTCTGTGAATTTTTAATTTTCTGGTTTCATTTTTATAGAGCCATGAGTACATATCCCTAAGGTCAAGACAGTCAATGAAAAAGCCTCAGATTAAGCTAAATATCTCTCTATCCAGGTAGCTTTTACCCATTCATTCTTGTGTTTATTGAGCATATTTTATATGTCACACATTGTATTAGCTGTCGAGATTAAAAAAAGATTAAACTCTAATCTTTGTTCTTGAAAGGCTATGGTCTGATGATAACATAAAGTACATACCATTGCTGTAACAGAACACTGCCTATTGTATAAAAGCCACATAAGGAGTCATTGTTGGTTTTAGTCAACTTGGCACAAACCTAGACATATCTGGGAAGAGAGAATCTCTGTTGAGAAATGGCCTCCATCAGATTGGTTTGTGGGCACATCAATTAATTCTAATTGATGAAGGAGGTCCCAGTATACCATAGGTGGTCTGGGTGGTCTTATCCCTGGTAAGGTGGGCTAGGGCTGTAATAGAAAGACACTTGACCATGAGGTTGGAAGGAAGCCAGCAAGCCCTGTTTCTCTATGGTCTTTGCTTTGGCTCCTCTATCTCGGCTCTGGGAGCTCCTGTTGTGGCTGCTCTCAATGATGAGATGTAACGTATAAGCTAAAGCAAACCCTTCGCCTCCCAAGTGGCTTTTGTTCAATGTCTTATTACAGCAACTAGGACAGCAGACTTCCCAGAGATACCTATGGCTAATTTGCTTCCTGAAATAAGAGAAGTCAGGCAGATATGTGTTAGGAAGGCATCTAACAGGTAAGGGGGGGGGGGCAGAATAAAGAAGAGAAGAAGTGCCACGGGGCAGGGTATGTGGAAGGAAGAAGTGGGGGGCGCATGAGAAAGCAGACAGGGAGTGGATCTGAAGACATCACAACAAGGGTTTAGATTCTAACATAAGAGTTAAATCTACATAAGATAGGAAATATTTTTTTAAAAAAACTGTAATGTTAATGACATGAATTGGAACGAACTTGGGTGAAGGCAGGGAGATTTTAAGATCAGTTTACTCCAATGATGATTTTAGAGACTGAGAAAGAAAAGCACTGGTGTTGAGATAAAAAGGAGGTGTTTAGAAGGTCAAATATAGAACTGCTGACTGGAAAACAGACTGAAGGGGTCTCTGCCCACCTGCGCCATTCCCACACTCTCAGGCCTAGCTTGGATCACATGACTTGAGAGTGCCCAGGTCTCTGCCTGCCTACATTATCCAACTAGGAGTCACTTTGGCATTCTTTCTCAGTAACCACTGAATTAAAATTACCTCCATCTCTCCAATAAAAATGAAAATGTTCTCTGAAGAACTGACTGAGTTCACCTGCCCAGGTCACATTCCCAAACATCAACAATATCAACTGTCAGGGCAGTATGTCCACCTCCCAAACCATATAGATGTTCTCAAATGAGAATTGTCTAGATGAACCCAGGACACAGAACTTGAAAGAATAATCACTAAGATGATCAAAGAATTCAAGGGGTTTAAAGAGAACACAAGCAGCAAACACCTTAAGGATAATAAGAATTAATTCCCAAGTGCAGTTCAAGAAAACACCAATATGAAGCTGGATGAAATGCCAAAGGTAATTCAAGATTTCAAAAGTAAATTCAATAAAGAGATAGAAGTACTGAACAAAATCCAAACAGGAATGAAGATGGAAGTGAAAAACTCTAACCCAATTTAAAAACACAAAGGAAAATCTTACTTATAGAATGGATCAAGTAGAAGATAGAAAATCAGAGATTGAACCACTCAATTAAAGAATAGCATAATTAAAAGAAAAACTCAAAAGGAAAATGCAGGAACTCTGAGACACCATGAAAAATCCAAATCTATGAATTATAGGCATAGAAGCAGGTGACTTCCAGGTAAATTGTATAGACCATATCTTAAATACCATCAAAGAGGAAGTCTCTCCCTAAATTAAAGGACGACTTGTCTATACAAACACAAAAGGCACACAGCACCAAATAGACAAGAACAGAACACTCCAAAGGCATGTTATAATTAAAACACTAAGTATACAGAATAAAGATACTTTGTTAAAAGCTATAAGTGGGAAAAAAAATCACAAGTCACATATAAAGAAAAATGCATAATAATAACAATTTAGCTCTTAAAGGAAACTTTATAAGCCAGAAGAGTTTAGCAGTGCTTCCCAACCTTCCCAGTTCTGTGACCCTTTAATACAGTTTCTCATATTATGGTGACCCCCAAACATAAAATTATTTTTATTGCTACTTCATAACTACAATATTGCTACTGCTTTGAGTCATAATGTAAATATATGTGTTTTCTAATGGTCTTAGTCAACCCCTGGGAAAGGATCGTTCAACACCCAAAGGGATCGTGACCCACAGGTTGAGACCCACTGGCTTAGAGTAATGCTATTTGCATTCTAAGAGACCATCCTAAAGTCCATATGAACATAAAAGCCTATACTACTCCCAGCAAAACTATACGTGGCAGTTCAAGGAAAAAGGAAGACTTTTTGTGACATAAACAGGCTAAAGAAATTCATGTCTACTAAACCATCTCTGCTAAGAACATTGGAAGCAAGGCTTCAAACTAAAGAAAGGCATGAACATAACCAAGAAACTCTAGAAAGAAAACAAATGAAATTATAATTACTAAGATACAAAAGAGAAACAAGCACATAAACAGAAAAGAAAAAGAAAATGACAATTTACACGAGCCTTTCAATAGCAACTGTAAATATTAATGGCCTCAAGTCCCAAACCAAATGGTTCAGGCTAGCTGAATGGAGTAATAAACAACATCCATCTTTTTGTTATCTACAAGAAACTCATCTTACCTTCAAAGATAGACACATTAAAGTGGAAGGATAGAAAAAAGTTTAGAAGCAAATGGGACCAGGAAGCAAGCATCACTATCGATATATCTGACAAAATAGATCTCAGACTAAAATCAGTCAGAAGAAATAAAGAAGAATACTTCATTACAATAAAGGGAATGGTTAACCAAGAAGATATTACAATCCTGATAAATGCACTAAACTCTTGAACACTCAATTTCATTAAAATCATGCTATAAGACTTCAAAACACATATTATCTCCAACTCAGTAATAGTAGGTGATTCCAGTACCTTACTTTCTCCAATAAACAGGCCATCTCAACAAAAAAGTAATAGAGAAACATTAAAATTAAATGACATCACACATCAAATGATCCCACCCAGTATCTATGTAATCCAAACATCAAAGAATAAATACTCTTCTTAGAAGCCCATGTAAATGAGAGGCTGCTACCAAGACAATGGGTTGCTCTTCCCAAACTGGGAAGGTCCATTGCTGAAGACAACACCACACAACTCACTGAACATGGAGAGGGTGAGCTGGTGCCTACATAGAACCTTGACCCCTACATTTTACTGTCTTTGGCATGGGAAGGTACTCTGCAGGCTACCAAAAGAGAAACATAAACACCAACCCAGCCACAAAACCATTGATCTGCAGTCTGTCTTGTCTACAAAATGTGCTAGGGCAGTGGTGGCACAAAGCTTGGGAGCATAACCAACCAATATCTGATTTGATGGAATGTATATCTGACACTGCTTGGATGACCAAGACCCAGAGACTCGATAGCCCAGGGATCTAAGGGAAAACGAGACACTACTGGTCAAAAAAGGGGAGAGGTCACTAAAAGGACTCGTAATGGTTTTCCACTCTACTCATAGAGCAGTGTCTTATTCAGCCATCATCAGAGAAGGTTCCAGCAGCAGATGGGAACAAGGCAGAGACCACAGCCAGACATTATGTGGAGAGAGAATCTAAATGGGTTGTTGTAATCAAATCCCTCCCCTTAGAGCTTAGGGAACCCCTTGGAAGAGGAGGCAGAAAGAGTGTAAGAGCCAGGGGGGATGGAAGACACCAGTAGAACAAAGACCTCTAAATCAACTAGGCAAAGCTCATAGAACTCACAGAGACTTAAGCAGCAAACACAGGGCCATCATGGCTCTGCACCAGGTCCTCTGTGTATATGTTATGACTTTCAGTTTAGTATTTTTATGGGACTCCTGAATGTGTGAATGAGTGGATCTCTAGTTCTTGTGACTTTCTTAGGGCTCTTTTCCTTCTTTTGGTTTACCTTATCCAACTTTGATTTTATTTTATAATATTTGGTTGAAATCTTAGAAACCTGTTCTGATCTAATGAGAGATAGAAAGACGGAGTGGGTCTGGATAGGAAGAGAGGTGGGGTGGAATTGGGAGGAGTAGAGGGAAGGGAAATTGTAATTAGGTTAGACTATATGAGAAAACAATCTATTTCTAATAAAGGAGAGAAAAAGAAAATGAAATAATGTTCAGTCAGTAAGAAAATTAATTCAAAGAAATAGATTTTATTGTTTCTCATACTATTTCACCAAAAACCACTCCAACTGTGGTTAACATATGAGTTAGACAATTCTCTTTTATTTTAGTTAACAAAAGAGGAACATGATAGCTGCTTCCTATTTTTTAAAATAAAATCAGTTAATTTTTACTAGGCGTGTTAAGTACCTTAATTTTACCTTTCCAATCTGAAATAATAAAGTTGAAGTATGCCTTCAAAATAAAAAATAAGAGAAGCCCCATGTAATACTATAAAACAGAGCATTTACTCAGACACAAAACAAATCTCAAAGAATAAATAACAATTTATATAACTGAATATCTTATCTGACCACAATCCAATAAAGTCTGAAATAAACAGAAAAGAATCTCTAGGACTTATATAAACTTGTGGAGATTAAATAGCAGACTACTGCAAGGTGAATTAGTCTAGAAGAAATCAAAATGGATATAAACATTCCTGGAAATAAAGGAAGATAAAGTAACAACATACCAAACCTCTGGGAAACATTAGTGGCAGTCATAAGACAGACATTTATAGCTCTAAGTGCATACATTAAAACATTAGGAAGAATATCATTGAGTGACTTGATGGTGCAGCTAAAGTACTTAGGAGAAGAATAACAAACTAATCCAAAGTCCAGGAGATGAGAAGAAACCATAAAAGCCAGGGTAGAAACTAAATAAACAGAAGCAAACAAACAGTATAAAGAATCAACAAGGGGGTTGGAGAGATGGCTCAGTGGTTAAGAGCACTGCCTGCTCTTCCAAAGGTCCCGAGTTCAATTCCCGGCAACCACATGGTGGCTCACAAACCATCTGTAATGAGGTCTGGTGCCCGCTTCTGGCGTGCAGACATACACACAGACAGAATATTGTATATATAATAATAAANAAAAGATAGCCAAGTTCAACAGAGCTGAGTTAACACAGAGAAAGAGACAATCCAAATAATAAATAAAATTAGAGATGAAGAGAGAAACACCGTAATAGACACCAAAGAAATTCAGAATGTCCTAATGAAATATCTTAAAAACCTATACTCCATTAAGTGAGAAAATCTAAAAGAAATGGGTGAATTTCCAGAGTGATCCAGTCACCAAATCCAGCCAAGGAGATTTCAGTGACCTAAACACACCCAAAACAACAACAAAGACAGAAACAGCAGTCACAAACCTTCTGCCTAAAAAGATCAAGGCCCAGAGAGATTCACAGTAGAATTCTACCAGATTTTCAAAGAACAACAACCAACACTTCTAAAATTATTCAAAAATAAAGAAAAAGAAATAGAAGGTCTGCTTCCAATGCCATCTACAAAGTCACCATTACTCTAAAACAAAAAGTAGGGAAACACAAGAAAACAACATCCCTGATGCAAATAGATGCAAAAATTCTCAATAAAATATTTGCTAACTAAATATAGGCACATATCAGAAAGATCACCTACCATGATAAAATTGGCATTAGACATAGGTATAGGGATGGTACATTATATGCTAGTCAATAAATATAATATATAAATGGACTTAAAGACAAAAATCACATGATCATTTCAATAGATCCATAAACGGACTTTGATAAAATCCAATATGCCTTTTATCCAACTGAAAAAAGTTCTAGACAGAATAGGATTAGAGGAAAACAACTCAGCATAATAAGGGTGTATATGACAAAGCCACAGCCAACAAGATTCTAAGTGGAGGAAAATTTCAGAGCAATCCCATTAAAATCAAGAACGAGACAGGACTGTTCAATATCCCCACACCTTGTCAACATAGTGCATGAGGCCCTAGACAGAGCATTAGGGCAAAAGAAGGAAATTAAAGGAATTCATGTATGATAAACGTAAAATTATCCCTATTTGAGATGATATAGTATCATATTTAAGAGAGCTCCCAAAAATCTACCATATGTCTTCTAAATGGTCAACGCCTTAAGCCAAGTAGAATACAAAATTAACTCATAAAATCCTTCTGTAAAGCCGGGCGATGGTGGCACACGCCTTTAATCCCAGCACTCAGGAGGCAGAGGCAGGCAGATCTCTGTGAGTTCGAGACCAGCCTGGTCTACAGAGCTAGTTCCAGAACAGGTTCCAAAGCCACAGAGAAACCCTGTCTCAGAAAACAAAACAAAACAAAAAAAATCCTTCTGTAAACCAACAACAAAGACTCCCTTTCACAATTATGGCCTCAATAAAGGGAAAGCATCTGGGAATACACCTACCCAAGGAAGTGGAAGACCTCTACAGGGAAAACTTCACATCTCTGAAGAGAGAAAGTGAGGAAGACATTAGAAGATGGAAAGGACTCCCAAGCTCATGGACAGAATTAATATTGTCAACATGATCATCCTACTAAGCAATTTGTAAATTCCATGAAAATTCAATGTAATTCCAATCAAAATATCTATGACATTCTTCATAGAAATAGAAAAAAAAATCTTAAAATTCACAGTGAAGCACCAAAGATCCCAGATAGCCAAAGCAACCCTGAGCAAAAGGAACAATGCTGGAGGATTACCATGAGAGATTCCATGCTTTATTACAGCATTGGAGTAATAAAAACAGCATGGTCCTGGCACAAAAGCAGGCATAGAGACTCAGATATTAATTCACATAATTAGAGCCATGAGGCATTTGCTAAAGATGCCTGTATTACACACTGGCAGAAAGAGAGCATTCAAACAAAAGGTACTGGGAAAATAGGATGCCCATATATGGAAAAATGAAATTAGACGCAAGTCCAACACCCTGCACAAAAATCAACTCTAATGAGTTTAATGACTTTAAAGTCATTTTAAGCCTGCGACTCTGAAACTCCTGGAAGAAAATGTAAGGCTACCCTACAGCATGTAGGTAGAAGGAGGGGTTTCAGAATAGGATTGATTCTATTTGCTCAGGAACCAAGGTCAACAACTAACAAACAGGACCTCACAAAACTTAAAATGTCTTTCCAGCAAAGAAAAGGAAGCCGCAGAGTGAGAAAGAATCTTTGCTAGCTACATATACAATAAGGGGTTAGTATCTAAACCATAGAAATAACTCAAAAAACAAAGAATTAGGAAAATAAAGGGCCCAGTTTAAAAATGGGCTGCAGATTTAAGCAGAACGTTCTCAAAAGAAGAATAAAAATGGCTAGAAATAACTTTAAAAGGGTTCAGTGTCCTTAGCAAGCAGGGAAATGTCAATTACAATTACTTTAAGAATTCATCTTCCCCCAGTCAGGATGGCTGAGATCAAGAAAGCAACTGAACACAAGTGCTGGCGAGGTGGAAGAAGGAGCAGAAAGACTATTAGTGCCAGAGGACAGGGACTCCTGCTGCTAAACAGTGTCTTCTAGATGTGACAGGCATGTTGCACTGTGGGTTTAGGAATATGTAGAATATAGATAGAAATTACAATGGTTTAGGAGAATGCCAGCCATAGGCTTTCCACTAGAGTCAGTGACTTCTCCAGTCCTGAAATCTAAACAATATGCTTAGCTAAACAACCCCGGTTGACATAACAATGGGTATGGAGAAAGTTTCAAAAATCCCCACCCTAGGTGAGCATTATAGGTAACTGATTTCTAACTGAGAGAAGGAGAATCAGTTTTCTTCATGGATAAGCTCCATGATAGGTTAGGTAATCCCAGGCTATCATTCCTAAACATGTACACATATAGACAACACAATTTAACTCAGTATGGTGTGTGTGTGTGTGTGTGTGTGTAACGATAATAATTTTTAAAAGGAGGCCATAAATTTGAGAGAGGTTGGGGCAAAAGAAGGAAGAGTCAGGGATGGACATGATGTAACTATAGTACTCATGAAGGAAATATTCAAATAAACCAATAAAAGTATGTTGGGAAGGAGGAAGTTCATCTTTAATTCACAAGATGTCTTGTGATGTTACTAATTACAAACGCAGGAGAGAAAACAGCGGAAGAGGCCAGAGTGGCTGTTTAGGGAGCAGGAAGAAAATGCCACTTTGGCAGGATGGACCTGAGAGAGCTGAGAACTCTCAGTGGTGGTCTTTGGTAGTAAGTTGGCCTCTGAGTTTGAAAACCAACAGAGTTCAATAAAAGTACAATTTGTATCAGCATTGAGGGGTCTACCAAGGCCACAGGAGCAGCATACCTAGAGGAGAAGAAAATCCAGCACAAATGCTCAGCCTAGAAGGACCAGGAGAGATGAACTTCAGAGTCCCCATAACACATACACACAAAGAAATTTCATTCCCGCAGAACATAAAGGTAGAACCACCATATGACCCAGCCGTCCATTCTTGGGCATATACCCAGAGAACTCCAAATCCTGCCACAGGGATAGATGCACATCCATGTTAATTGCTTCTCGGCTCGCACTAGCAAGGAAATGGACTAACCTAGATGTCCATCAACAAATGGGCAATGGAAGTGAAGTACATATGCAAAACAGAATTATTACTGAGTTGTAAAGAAAAGTAAAATATCCAGTTCCCTCGCGTTCTCCTCACCTCTCCTCTTCCCCCTTTTCGCCCTCCCTTCTCCCCCTACTCCTGTGATCCCAATTTTGTCAGGAGATATCATCTATTTCCCCTTCCCAGGGGGAATCTATAAATGTTTCTCTTAGGATTCACCTTGTTACTTAGCTTCTCTAGGATCATGGACTGTAGACTCATTATCTTTTGCTTTACAGCTAGTATCCACTTATGAGTGAGTATATACCATGTTCATCTTTCTGGGTCACCTCACTCAGGATGTTTTGTTCTAGATCCATCCACTTGCATGCAAATTACCACAGACTAGTACTCCATTGTGTAAATGTACTACATTTCCTTTATCTATTCTTTGGTTGAGGGGCATTTAGGTTGTGTTCCAGGTTCTGGCTATTATAAATAATGTTGCTATGAACATAGTTAAACAAATGTCTTTGTAGTATGATTGAACATGTTTTGGATAGTTTAGATAAAGGAAGGACAGGGACAGAGAGTAAGGAAAAAGATATTTTGATTGAGGGAGTCATTATGGGGCTAGCAAGAAATCAGGCACTAGAGAAATTCTCAACAATCCACGAATGATTCCAGTCAAGACCCTAAGCAATAGTGGAGATGGTGCCCGAACCGGCCATGCCCTGTAGTCAGATTGATGACTCTCTTAAATGTCACCATAGAACCTTCATCCAGCAACTGATGGAGAGAGGGGCAGAGACCCACAGTGGAGTACTGACCAGTGGCAGGAGTGAGAATCCTAGCAAAGAGGTCAAGACCATGATGGGGACACCCACTGAAACAGCTTACCTGAGCTAATGGGAGCTCAACCAACTCCAGCTGTACATGGAAGGAACCAGTATGGGACCAAGCTAGACTCTCTGAATGTGGGTCACAGTTGTATGGCTGGGGCAGACTGTGGGGCGACTGGCAATGGCACCAGGATTTGCCCCTGCTGTTTGTACTGGCTTTTTATCCATTCTCTTTGGATATTCGGATACCTTGCTCAGCCTAGATATAGTAGCAAGGAGGCCTTGGTCCTTCCTTGACGCAATGTGTCTTGCCTTCTCTGGGGAGTGGATGTTGGGTTGGGTTGGGGTGAGGGTGGAGGGAATGGGTGGAGTGGAGGGAGCGGATTGGTATGGAAAATGAAAAAAAGATTGGGTGTTTTCTTTATTAAAAAAGGAAAAGAAAAAAGTAAAATAGTGATGAATTTAGAATTATATAAAGCAATGTCACCCAAACTCAAAAAAATACATACATATGCTGTATAAATGTTATATATAAAAACATCTGTATGTGTATATAGTATAATATTTAAGAAGGAGACCAAGAAAGGGTGACATTAAGTGAAAAGGAGGGACAGAATGCAGGCAAAAGGACACACGCGCCACAAGAGGATATAAAGTAATTGTCTTTCTGGTTTCAACTGTATCATAGCATTTGGATTCTGTGTGGGGCAAGGCAAAGTGCATACAAACGGAACTGATAGTGACAGGAGACGACCCAGTGGGAAGCTTCAGACGGCGATTCCAACAGAAGTTCATGGAAGACGGCAGAGTTCGGGAACGCACACGGGCTGGCTTGAGTGGCTTTCTCAACCCAGCTGCATGATGATTTTATTGTTGGCCTCAGTATAATAAAGCGATTTTAAAAAGTAAAACAGTTTGTTACCTTTGTGGAAAGGAGTAGGTGTTGTTTCCTTATCAACAGACACAGAACCAGACTGGAAGTCACGCAGAGTTGGGTCAAATGCAGTCAGCATGGGGAGAACAACAGGAAGTGATGGAGAGCATCAGGCGGAAACAGCCCCTCAGCCTGCCCAGATGACCGCTAGCCCGAGAAGATCCCCAGTGTTGCCAAATTTCCCGATATTTTAGGAGGAAATACAAGCATGTTGTCTGATAGAAACCTTTCTGGTTATAAAATCCCTGTGTATGGACTCAATAAGGCAATAACATTCATTGAGCACAAATACATATAAGACACTAATGTTGAAATATGGAGCGGCAGCGGGGCTGCGTCCCCAACACCCCGGCCGCTTGGCTAGCTCATGCCCAAAATAACAACACACAAACTGTATTCATTTAAAGAACTGCTTGGCCCATGAACTCTAGCCCTTACAGGCTAATTCTCGCACCTGGACTAGCCCATTCCTAATAATGCGTGTAAGCACCCCAAGGTGCGCTTACCGGGAAGATTCTAGCCTCTGTCCAACCTGGGAGAGCTGAGCATGGCGTCTCTGCTCCAGCAGAGCTGTCGGGTCTCTCCGGGAGCAGAGCAGAGTCTGACCTCACTTCCTCTTCCGCCCAGAATTCTATTCTGTTTACTCCTCCCATCTATGCTCCAAGCCATGAGGCCAAGCAGCTGGTTTATTATAACTTAACCAATGAAATCAACAGATTGATATATGACACTCCCACATCACACTAATCTAGGAGTTTAGGATTTTGCATTTGATACAAGAGACAAAAAGACTTTCTGTGGATGAAGTTCACACTCAATTGCTGAGTACAAACAACAAACGAAAAAAAGTTTTGTATTGAAGCAAGCACTGAAGGAATACAGGGTAGGTATTTGATCTATAATTTTGGAAATTATTTCTATATCAAACAAAATGGCATAAATGGGCCTTACCAAAGCATTTAAATAAAAGGCCTTGGGGGATGTAAAGAGAGCCACATAGACATCTGTTTTCAGGTTCACTGTCTCTGAGTGGGACCTTTGCTCAGCCTGGGACTCTGTTCAGTGAGCTCAAAGGCCAAGAGAGGGAACGGGGTTAATCATGGGCAGGGAGTCTGGGGAGATGAGGGCTGAGAAGGAAGAGAGAATGGGACCACAAGGAGCTGGTCAGTGATTGGGTCCAAGTTTGTGTCATGGGAAGCAAGGAAGTCAGGACACATTAGGAGCTGCAGAGTAACCTGTCCTCAGAATTTAAGAGTAAAAGGAGGGGCAGATACTTCCCAGAGGGTCTCTGCAGTGGCCCAGGCAAGAAAGGAAGGCTGCTTACATAAGATTGCCGTGTGAGAAAGGGGAAGCCTGTCGAATTCGAGCTGTAATTTGAAGGGAGGGAGGACAGTAGAATATTTGTTAGATTTCTAGGTGGGGTATAAAACAAATGGAGGTAGGCAGGAAAGATGACTGCAGGGAGCTTGACCTAAACTGGATGGAGAATGGACGGCCATTCGCCATAGTGGGGATACGGGTGTGCCAAGAAATGGTAAAAAATCCTTTTTCTTCTTTTTCCCCTCCCCCAGCTTTAAAACATCTTTCGGATCTCCAAGAAGAGTTGTCATTTAAGCAACCAGTCCTATGCATTTTCAAAAGTGGTCCAGACCAAACATATGTCCTGAAAATTCAAAGTCTTTGATGCTGTAAGAAAGGATGTCTGGTTGTCCTGCAGGTAACATCTGAGGACCAGTCCCTTCACATGCTCCCGTAGGTCACAGATGGGGTAAGATGCTAGGGTGGGTCAACCCAAGGCCCTGAATGGGAGTGGGGGGGCAAATTGAGATAGTCAGAACTGGCCTCTGGGGCCACCCCTCTCAGGCAGGTGGCACACCTGTATCCCCACTTTGGCAAACTCTTTTATGTGACTTGGAATAATGTAAAGCTTGTGAGACAGGAGCTAACCACAAGCCAGCTCCAACTGGAACCAAGCCTAAGGCAGGCTTTGATCTAAGTAATGAACCAACTCCAGTGTGGCACAGGGCACTGGTGTTATTGAACCAGCCCTAACTGAACAATGATGGCACAAAACTTATAGGCCCAATAGAATAAAACAAAAATTGGACATTTGCAGGAGACCCTAGAAGAGCAAGGTATGGCTGGCACCTTAAGCCTCTGAGATGATATCCATCCACAGGGGACTTTGAGACTGGCCACCTTGTGGCACTGGCTTCAGCGATCATGCATTTCTGGTACATTGCCTTGCTTGCGCATGCCCACTGTCAGCGCTAGCCTCTGGCTAACCCTCTCAAGTAGCTTCTGGGACCTCCCACAATGCCATCTTCCTAGCCTGCCACAGTTGAAGGCTGAAGAACCTCGTGGTGGATGTGGGTCGAGTCTATGCTCCTGAACCAATCTTACCAGAGAGGATTCCCCAATGGAACATTGTAGTATTATCTGCCTAAAAATCATTCCCCTCTTGGTGAGATGTTTGTTTACCTAAGATTACTGCAGCTCTTACAATAGTGTGGAATAGAAATAATAGAAAGGAATGTTTATGGAACTAAACCGAGAATTTTCAAAAGGCAAATCTCATGTGTGACCATCCTAATTGTGAGGGTGTGGATGGCACTCACAGCAAACTGGCCATATTCACTGCAGAAGGAAAGAAAGATTCCTTGATTCCACAATCTTCCTACTTTACCCACGAGAAGAGCTGGTCACACAGCCTAAGGCCCTTCTTCAGGTACAGAGTACAGGCATGATCAATGGTGACTAGATTAAGGAAAACAGTTATTTTGATCAGGGCCATTACCATCCCCATCAAGGCCTAGACTTGAGTTAGCATTTTCCAGTTCATTAAGAAACAGGTAGATCCTGTGTATTTTCCTTTATACTTCACAAGTTAACTGGCTCTCCGAAGAGGTGCCCTGACTGTTTTTAAGGCGGCATTGTAAGAGCCCTCTCACCTTCTGTATAACATGGGAGAGCTAAGAATCATTTGCTTTACATTCTGTGCACTCCCATCATTAGGACAGGAGATTCTTTTCCAAGTTATGACTGTTTTTTTTCCCCCTCTTTGTTCTTTGGCTCTTTGAGGGGCCCACCACTCAGTTCAGATTTCCTCTTTCTTATGAATGCCTGGCCTTAGCTTGGCTTATTTCTAGCCAGCTTTTCTTAAGTCATCCTGTCTATCATTTTCCGCTGGGCTTCGACCTTCCTCTATTTCTGTATATCTTTTCTATCTTACTCCATTGCCGGTTGTGTAGCTGGGTGGCTGGTCCCTGATGTCTTCTTCTCCTTCTCCTTTTCTTGCTCCTTGGTCTCCCAGATTTACTCTCCTATTTATTCTCTCTGCCTGCCAGCCCTGCCTATCCTTTCTCTGCCTGCCAGCCCTATCAGCTGTTCAGCTTCTTATTAGACCAATCAGGTGTTTCAGACAGGCAAAGTAACACAGATTCAGAGTTAAACAAATGCAAGAAAAACCAATGCAACACATCTTGGCATCATTAAAACAAATGTTCCATAGCATAAACAAATGTAACACATCTTAAAATAATATTCTACAACCTATGACTTCATTTGTAAAGTTTTGATTGACGTAACCACTTATGTCAAAATCTCTAGTCAGATGCTAAATAGTGACTGATAAAGGACTCTGTAGTCAAGGTGACAATCTAGAATCTTCTATGCAATGGTTAAGCAATAAACACATCTGCTTCTAGCTTAAAATGGTTAACTGATTGTTTATACATATTTGTGTTCCTTTAAAAAAATGCCTCTCACTAAATGACAGTAAAGGGGCGTCTTAAAGGCACAAAAACACAGGCGAGGAGATGCCAGCCAGACCTGTGTTGAAGGGCGTACTGAGTTAGGGCAGAAGGGAAAGCTAAAATGTTACAGTCTGCAACCAACCACTCATGGTGCAGGATGTTAAGGCCCCAGGAAGAGGATGAGGGATGCAACTGAAACTAGGATCACCTGAAAGTGTATTTAGAGTGCACAGATCCAAAGGACCCTCCTCCAATGCAGTGTGTGAGTGACCTTTCTGTCTCAACGGGGTAGGGAACATGAAAGGGGAAAAAAAGACTCAGAAACACTGAAACTAGAAAACAGAGGGGAAAAGAAAAGAAATAGAAGTGGTGGATGTTGAATGCCAAGGTCTTGATCATTTTGTTTTAGGATCCAGGATTGTTGGCATATACTTACTTCTCTGTTCACTTAGACAGGACTTTGGGAATTCTGTTTCTAGAGAAGTGAGTCTGAGTTAAAATGTTTTTATATGATTATATACACAGTCAGATTTCCGGCCCTAATAGCCCTGCACTTCGGCTCATCAGGGAGCCAGTCTTAACCACATAGCCAGCACTTCCCACCAGCTTTCTGGATAGTCAGTTACTTTTTCATAGACAGCAAATCATGGAGTGTTAGACACCTGAGGAAGGTCCAGCTTGAAAACAAAGGGCCAAGCTAACAACTGCAGACCCAAAGGAACCCAGAAAATAGATGACACAGAAAGGAAAGATAACACCCGACTACCAAAAGATATAATTAATCAGAGGTAAGATAAGACATTTTGTATATTCTAAGGACAAATGTAAATGATTGCATCTCCAGTCAGGAGCTGTGCAGGGCCACACCTGTTCCTTTTAGAACAGTCGTGCAGGAGAAGCATAAGGCATCAGGAGATGAGGGTGGTAGTTACAGAGGCTCCAAAACCTCCAGATATCGTCTCCCTGGGAACAAGCCTAACATAGGAAACCCGAGTCCAGGAGGGGCATGCAAATGACACCCAAACCACAATACAGAGTCAGCATTACCAAAGCTGAGGTGCTAAGTTAGGAAGCAGGGGAAATTGGTTTTGGTTGTGCCGTTCCTGACAGAATGATACAGCAATTGTAAAATCTGTGTACAAAGACTGCAGCGCTGTGATGGCTAACCAGGCAAGGTCCCAAGCTAGAAGGGCACACGGCGCCCTTACCAGTGTTTCTCACTTCTCTCTTCACCCTGTCCTCTTGAGACAGCATGGAGGTCTGCTTCTTAGATTGCAAGAGCAGAAATTAGGGCAAATACACTACAGCTGGGCTGACTGGGACATTGAGAAAGAGCCCAGCGATTCAACAGTTTTGAATATTTGCACAAATGACCTAAATAATAATCTTTGCCAGAGAATAAATTCTACTGGGGTGGAGAAAGAATGAGGACAACTGGATTACATCAGCACCATTTGCCTCTCTTTGGAAAATCTGAGTTTTAACAGGTTTATTCGGTCTATGTCTTGACAGATCATGGGACCATGGGCAGGTCCCACTTGGTATCTGAAATGTTTATGTCAGACACTGCCAGTGATGACTGCCTATGAATTATGGGGTATTTACTCTAAGTTAAGCAAAGAACCAGATGCTTGATGCCTCTTATTTCTTTTGGTCTTCACAACACTGTGAGATCGGGACTATGCTCCTGCCTATTTTATACCCAGAGTGGCAGACAATGGGCCACACAGAAGGCAAAGGAAGTGTCGGTGTTAGAGCCTGTGCTTTTCTGAATCTCAGAACTCTGCCCTGTGCTGCATTGTCTTTTATCATGGGTGTGTGTGTGCACACATACATGCACGCACACACACTTACTCCCTACTCTCTTTCACACATACACACTCACCCCTCCCCGCCTCTCTCTCTCCTCTCTCTCTCTCTCTCTCTCTCTCTCTCTCTCTCTCTCTCTCTCTCTCTCTCTCTCCCACACACACACACACACACACACACACACCTTCCCCCTCCCCCCACAGACTTGAATTTTCTTGCCCTTCTCTGTCTCTGCTTTGGCAGGGACAATCCACTAGAGTCTCATAAAACCAGGCCCATTGAAGAAGCATTTGCTCATGCAAGGTCAACATTACACTCCCACTTGCCTGGAGACTCTCTCCCCAAGCATACCAGATGCAGGCTGAAGTGGTTCTGCCAGGTGGACATGTTACATCTTATTGGCTGTGCTAACCAAATAGTGCTGAACCTGAACCTAGTGAAAAATAAACAAATCAGCCCCGAACTTCTGTAGCATGCTCACACCTTAATTAGTAAATTCTTGGTAAATAAAACTAAAAGCTGATGAATTTGGATACTGAAATGGCATATTATTTATGCAATGATATATTAGTCAGCTGTTAAGGAAAACATAATTATGAAATTCGCAGGAAAATGGATGAAGTTATAAACAGTTCCCAAGTGAGGTAACCCAGACCCTGAAAGACAAACACTATATTTCTCTTAAATGAACATGTTAGTGTTAGCAATGTGTGTTTTATTTAGAATATTCACAGGGGTTAGGTAGCTAATAAGGGACCAGGAAGGAAGAAGGGGTTTTCCAAGGAAGGAGAAATAGAGTGTTTTAAAGGGATAAACAGAAAATCAGAATAGGAGGATTAAATGGTGTGTGTGTGTGTGTGTGTGTGTGTGTGTGTGTGTGTGTGTGTGTGTTGGTAAAGCAGGGAATACGGAGAGGGACAACCCACACTAAAGGTCTTTTGAAAAGCCAGATGGAAAGATGGAAACCTACTACTGTGGAAGTTCCCCTTGTGTCATCCTTACTCTTCTGGCTTTTTGAGGGGTCCATCACCCAGCTTCCAAATAAATCACCCATCGAGGCTTATTCTTAGTTAAGAATGACCAGCCTTAGCTTGGCTTGTTTTTGCCAGCTTTTCTAACTTATATTATCTCAAATGCCTTTTGCCTCTGGGCTTTTTCCTTTACTTATGTCTATATATCTCACTTCCTTCTCACTGTGGTTGGGTGGCTAAGCCCCACCTTTTTTGTTCTCTTGATTTCCCCCACACACACACTCCTTGTCTTCTACTTCTATTTATTCTGCCTGCCAGCCCCACCTGTCCTTGCTCCTGCCTTGCTATTGGTCATCCAGCTCTTTATTAGACCATCATGAGTTCTACACAAGCAAAGAATCACAGCTTTACGGGGTTAAACAAATGCAGCATAAACAAAAGCAACAATCTTTACATTATTAAACAAATGTTCCATAGCATAAACAAAACTTGCACACCTTAAAATAATATATATTATATATACACCATATGATATATATATATATCACATACAGACACACACACATATAATTTTAATGGAGTTACCATATGATGGGAGAGACAATGCTTCAACTGGACATCCTATGATACCTAATAAAACCCCCACTCTCAGGACCGCATTTACATCTTTTGAGTTGTTAGACAAAGGAGTCCTATAGAGTCCTTCAAATTCACAGGCATTGCCGATGCTATTAGGTT
Source organism: Alexandromys fortis (assembly GCF_014885135.2). Lineage (NCBI taxonomy): Eukaryota > Metazoa > Chordata > Mammalia > Rodentia > Cricetidae > Alexandromys > Alexandromys fortis. The sequence continues at coordinate 8,373,802 of NW_026067940.1, read as the reverse complement.
GCCCTCCACAACCTGAGATTAGGACCTGACTCTTGAAGATACCACATTCATGGAGACATTGAGCATCACCCCTACTGGTTAGCATTCATAGTGTCGAAAGGTACTATACACGCTACTGTAGAAGAAAACACAATCATTGATCCCATCCAACTATGAACCTCCTTTGAGCTACAATAGCAACCTGCCTACTGGACCAATAGTGGCACAAATGTTATGGGAGAATGAGGCCAAGAACCGGAGACTGGACAAGGGAAGACCTACTATAATTATTCTGCTAAATCAGTGGTTCTCAACCTCCCTAATGCTGCAACCCCTTAAATACAGTTCCTCATGTTGTGGTGATGCTCCCAACCATAAAATTATTTCTGTTGCTTCTTCATAACTGCAATTTTGCTACTGTTATAAATTGTAATGTAAATATCTGATATGCAGGATATCTGACATGGAACTCCTGTGAATGGGTCCTTTGCATACACACACACATACATTTGTTTTCTTTTCTTTTCTTTTCTTTCTTTTTTAGAAAAGAGAAACACTATGAAATGAGGATATAAGTGGAGGGTTCTAGAGGAGTTGGGGAAAGGGAAAGAACATGACCAAAATATATTGCATGAAAATTTAAAAAGTAATTACAAAAATAAAAACTCCTCTCTTCGTCTTACCATCTTTTGCTTGTATATTATGAATTCCAACTTTGTGGGTTTTTGGGGGTGTATGTGTCTGTTTCTTGTTTTTTTTTTTTTTTCTTCCTTTTTATTTTGGTTGTTGCTGTTGTTTTTGTTTGTTTTCCTGTTGGTTTTCTGGAAGAAGAGAGGGTGTAGAGTCAGGTGGTTGAGGAGGGTGGGGAATCCACGATCAGATGTATGGAATGTTTCTTCAATAAACAAGAAGCAGGTGTGCTCATCTGTTTCTATTAACTTCTAGAAAACATGCCTCACTTCATTTGCAGTGCAGAGCAGCCTAGAATTGCAGCTGTGTGACAAAAAAAAAAAAAAAAAAACTCAGCCCAAAGGTCTCGTTTTTGTTGGCTGCTTTCAGATTCATGAGGGAATACTGAAGGCCACTAGGAAGACACAGAGAAGGTTCCTAGGAGGGACTGAGAGATGCGCACGTGTGTGTGTGTGTGTGTGTGTGTGTGTGTGTGTGTGTGTGTGTGTAGGACAGAAATTGGCAAAGTACTCCATTGTGACCTTTGACCTGGGAGACTTCCTGGAAGAGAGAGGAGAGGGTGGAATGTCCTGAGACCTTCAGGCTCTAAGCTGTTTAAGTGGTTTAAATTTCTCAACACCTTTGAATGCCAGTGGCCTCCTTCACCTACAGAATGACTGAATCCAGCTGACCCTAAGGCAGCCTTGTCTTTCAGGAAATTGTAATATCCTCTTCCGTTTTACACCCGCTCCCGGTACTGTTGATTCTAAGGTGTGACTTCAAGACTTCCCTCTGAGTTTCTGTTTGCCCTCTCCCTGGATAGCCCCCCCCCACCCCCTTAAGATGGGTCTCTCTAGCTCCAGCAATGTCTCCTACACTTCAACTCATGCTGTGCATTTCCTTAAACATGCTGCTGACACTTTTCATAACTGTTGGCAGAAAGCCAAACTGGTGATTTCGTCCCTCAGTTGCCTCCCGGGGTTTGGAATAAGGGTCCTTTTACAGCTGCCTCTTCACCTTACACATGCTTGAATTTTAGAGCCACCTTTCAGATTGTTTAGCTTCTGTTCAGTTGTCAAATTCTGTGGACTCCTCCTTCAAAATGCCTTTGGTCTAAGCAAGAACGGAAACCCAAGGGTTTGTAATAATAATGTGAGGTCGTCTTTTTAAAGAATATCAGGTTTACTTCTTTAATATAGATTCATCATTTAAATATCTGAAATTAAGACATTTCTGTTCCCTGGTGTTGACCTCTGAACTATGGTGCTGTTGGAGTTGCTCCATTTCCAGAATCTGTGCAAAACTTCCAATTACCCAGTGCTTCCCTGCAATAGCTCAACAGTCTGCTAACTCTCACGAGCAGCTTGTACACACGAGCTCCTCAGATCTTCTAGCCTGACTCTCAGTCCTGCCCTTTCTGCGAGCTGGTCCTGTTTGGTAGAATCAGTGCAGCCCTCACAGGAGCAGACTGTAGGACTCTCACCCCCTTTTCTCAAGGGGTTGAGAAGAAATTTCCTAGCAGAATCTGGTCACTGTAATATTAAGTTGGAAGTGTCACCCCAGTCCCTGGCTTGGGAGCTGCCTTGGGCCGAACTCCATCTCCAGGAAAGCCCACCAAACGCTGACCCCTTGCCCGGAAAAGCCAGGACCACTCACACAGGCTATTTATGCTCCTGCCTGAAAAAGGAACATGTGGTTGGGTTTTGCATGGTCTCTATATATCGAACTCCCCCATTCCCCCATGCTCTCTACCACCAGGGAGGGCTGCATTTATTAAACGGGGGCATCTTTGATTTGGTCTAATCTGGTCTGATTGGAGTGATTATGTGTCAGCAGAGAGGCTCATCTTAAGATTTTTCCTAACAGTCAATTCTTAACTGTACAGATTTTGGTAGAAATAACTATTTTGTTCTCTAACCTGTGAAATATTGATATCATTTCTGCTTTCTGAAGCTGTGCTGGTGAAACGGTACACACATAAAGCAACAGGAATACAGCATTTAAAATAAAATACACTAAGTTATAAATTTGAAGGTTTTGTTCCTTTCATAGTCATGCTTACATTTTAGTGCATGGCTTTTTCAAATTAAGTAAGTGAGTCATGTGATACTCTTAATTCTTTCCCTCCAGAGAGTTGTAATTATTTGGGTATTGACAAGCATTACTTAAGGGTCCAGCCATTATTTCTTCTACTTGCTCCTTTCAAAAGAACTTATTCCTGAGAACAACCTACTTTAGAAAGTGAATGCTTAGAGTAATCGGTGTTGCTCTAAGCTGGGTCATGAACATATTTTTTGACACTTTGCTGAGCCCATTGTTCTATCTAGAAAGAAAGCTACAGTGTTCATTTAACACACATTTAGAGAACTCTTTCAAAGATTTCCCAGAGCTCCCAACCTGGTTTTGACTCAATCTACCTATGGTGTGGAGGCCAAAACTGCAGGTCCATGTCCACCTTTGTCTGATATCAGAGAGTTTGGAGATTGACAAGCAGAATTGCCAGTCCCAACTCAGGATGTGACTGCTTGGTTCTTTTGAAATTAAGATAGCTTGAAGCCATCCTGACAGGTGGGCAGGATACTTCTGCTCCATCTTTTGTGACTATGAGGTCACCTAGGGAGGCACAGTCTTCAGAATCCATGGCCTATAGCAGTTTTGCTACCTAGACAACACAATACTAATGATTTGATGTGTCAGAGTGATAAAAGGTTTGACTGTGTGAGTTAACCTTAGTATCATGTTAATAAAGTCTTTTGTTGCCCCCCCTCCCTTTAGTTGGGCATAAAAGCTGTGGAAACATAAACATGGGAGATTTCAGTAATCACTGGAATGAGCTCCTGGTATTATTCTGTGTTTTCTCTCTTATTATTTTTATGTGTCTTCATATTTTTTACTTATATTTCTTCAATTCCCACACCCTGACCCTGGCAAGAGGTGATTTTGCCAAGGCCGGTCCTTGACACTACGGCCTGGCAGAATAAAAGTGTAGAATGACATCACAGAAAGCTCTGAGGAAAGACATGAAGGCCCCACTGATACCGCTTCTCAGTCTCTGCTGGGCCCTTACATAGTTAAGGAATGGCACACTTTTTACCATTGAGTATCAGAAACATACTTGATGGCTTTAAAGCACACCACATTTGTAAGATTTTTAAATTTTAGGATGTTTTTGTTTGTTTTTGAGAAATGATCAGTTATACAGACCATGTTAACTTGGAACTTTTAAGCCTTGAGCCCTAAACCTCTTGCTCAACCTTCCAAGTTTACAGGCGTGAGTCACTACAGAATGATGTCAACTCCAGAACGTTTAAATACTGTTAGATTTCAACAAGCGCCTATAGGAGACCCTTTCCTATAATCTCTGCATTGGGCAACATGGTGTTTGGTGAACTAAGTAAGCATGAATCAAAGGATTTTCAACAAATTAAACAGTTGCGGAAAACAAGATTCCTCTTCAGAAGCTCACACTACCCTATAAGGAACCATGAGCAAACTTCAGGAAAAACTATCAGCATAGGGTGTAACAAACTCTCACAGCTGGCCCACCATCAAAGACAGAATTTCAGCTGAGGGGCTTCGCCAGCCAGGTACAGCAGCTATGGGAGCAGATAGTTCAGACCAGGACTCTGCTAACCAGAGCCAGACACACAGTAAAACTTCAGAGCTCTTCACTTGAGGAACTGCAACTTCTCTCTCTCTCTCTCTCTCTCTCTCTCTCTCTCTCTCTCTCTCTCTCTCTCTCTCTCTCTCTCTCTCTCTCTCTCTGTGGTATCACCTGGATCAGGGGCTTCACAAACCAGGTTGCACAGTGACACACCTTAAATAATCCTAATTCCTAGAGCTGTTCTCAAAGATGTTCAGCTTGTCCTGCCACAGCTTCACCCCCCGGATTATTGTTATTATTTTCAATGACTTCAGGTGATTCCAATGTGCGGATCACTTATCATTGGCTATTTTGCACAGCCCGAAACAAATCTTTGTCTTAGGGTCTACTACATATTTCTGAATTTCACTTTATAGCAGGACTAAATCCTAAAGTTAGAATTCAAAACGGGTCCTTGGTACATGACCTGAATAAGGACTAAGAAAGCAACTCTTCACCCAGTCAAGATCTAAGAGCGATCAGTCAGGCTCCCTACCTCTGTTGTTTGAGAGGGCTCTGCCAGACTGGCCTCCAGCTCTCTTTTAGTCTAGTCTCGTCTTCTTGGCTCATCTCTTACTTTCCGTTTTGACACCAAGGAGAGGCCATGAAGACAACATTCTTGTGTCACCGGTTCCCACCCTTCATCTGACATCTTGCAGCGCAGCTGAAGCCACAGAGGACCTGGGTGTGCCCTGTTTCTCCGCTCCCACCAGCCCAGAAATTCCACCGCGCCTACCCCTGCTTTAGAAGGCACATAGTCCCTCTCCAGACGTAACTCCTAGCGGGTCCACCCCAAGGCTGGGTCCCCAGGGTGACGCTCAAGTCCCGGCCCGCCCACGCCAGGGAGGGAACGCCCTCTGCACGAGGCCCGCCCCACCCATGGTCACAAGAGCCCCGCCCAACCCCGCCACAGACGCTCAATTAACCGCGGCGCGAAACAGGTCCAGCCGCAGTCGGACTCTCTCTCACTCTTACCTGGGGCAATGGGCTCAGGGACTCGGTCCTCACCACTGCCGCCGTCACCGCTGCTGCTGTCCCTGCTGCCGCTGCTGCTGCTGTCCCCCACCGTGCGGGGTGAGTGGCCCAGAGCTGGCAAAGACTGAGCCTTGGCCGGCCAGGCGCGCGCATGCTCATCAGGCATTGTTCCCCGTAACCGGGGGACCCCGCGAGCAGGTGCCCTTGGCCGGCCGGAGGGATGGGTGTGGAGTGCTGGACTGTCGGGGCTGCGACTGGATCCCTCTACCCGAGACCAGGAGAAAATTAAAAGAAAGAGCTGTGTGCGAATCTCCAGCCCTGTTTCGGGTTCTTTAATTCTTAAGGTGGAGGGCAGATGGCGGACGGACCATCTGTGCCCATGAGAGTCCAGCGGCGAGCAGCGTCTGGCAACACACACTCTGGTGTCTGAACTTGCTAGCCACGGTATCGGCGTGGATTTTGAGGACATTCTGAACCTCTTCTTTAGGGGGACGAAATATTTACTCTTCATTTAATTTTGTGTTGTGTTGATGAGAGCCTAGGCGTTGCAAGTTCCTGTTGGGAAGGTTGAGCAAGGGGAGGAAGTAAAGAGTCATTGCTGCTTTCCTTATTCCAGGTGTGGGGAAAGAAAATCTCGGGGGGTGGGGAGTTGTCTACTTTACCTCTGCTCTCATCTTCCTAGGTGACTGCGGCCCACCTCCAGAAATACCTAACGCCACGCCAGAGGTGGATGGAAAAACCAGTTTTCCCCAACAAAGTTTTGTGGTATATTCATGCAATAAAGACTACCAAAAAATTCCAGGCAAGCAAGACACAGTGTTCTGTCTTGAAAATGGTCAGTGGTCGAGCCCGGACACATTCTGTAATAGTAAGTTCTTCATTTCTTTGTAGAAATGGGATGGACTGTGTATCTCGTTGAGGTTATTTCTACTCCTCTTTAGAGTGACTGGTAATTGATAGTTTTCTGGCATTATTAACCCCCTGAGTGTATGTGTTGGCAGTTCACACTCCAGCTAATTGAAGGCGGTACTTCCTATAGTAGGTTCTGCTTCTTCATTAAGAGTTTTTCTTTCTATGGCACAGGCTAATAGAGAAAATAAATGATAGGTCCTGTTCAGGGAGTAAATTATATGTGAATATATTTGGCAAGTACCTTGAGACACACACCCAGGTGATCTGCCTTCTTCAACTTCATTTTGTTACGTAGAGAGTACAACTCTTGGGAGACATTTTAAGATCTTACTTTTAAAAGATCTGTTGTACATATATAGCCCTGTGTTAGCTTTAAGATACAGTGTGTAGGTGATTCTGGCGTATCTGAACACAGTGCAGGGATTCAGAACTGGGTGGTGTCTGCCCACCCGGGTTCCCTGGTGTTGCCTGCTGCCTGTTCTCTCTCTATAAGCCTGTGTAGCGTGTTCCTCTGCTAATTGCATTGGCATTTGTAGCTCATTAGTCAGGGAGAGAGGAGTGGCCCTCAGGGCTTAAGGTATTAGTGCCCACTACTTAGGCTTTACAGACACTGTACATCGAGACTATGCTAATTTTCTTTAAAAAGTAATCTACTAGCATTAGTTTTTTTTAACCATATTTTTTTATTTTTTGTTTGACTGTATTTTGTTCAGGCTGACCTGAACTCATGGACTCTCAAAATCCTCCTGTCTCAGCCTCTCAAGTGTCTGTAATTATCACCAACCTGGCTCCCCCCCCCCTTTCTTCTTTTTACACTATAAAATAACAATAAAAATAAAAGTATAGTCTGATAAGAAGAGGACTAGCAACCTACACACTTCCTACCAAACATTATCTACCCTGGGTGTTTAGATGTGCTCCACCCTCATGAATTTCATGGACCCCGGTTGCTAACCCCAGCACCAGTGCAAACATGTTAGTAAGAAATTACATTAGGATGGCTGCAGTGTTGCTAGGCAACAGGAATAGTTAGCTCCATTACATACCTGCAGGAACCACATTTATGTATGTGGCCCATCATGGATCAGAATTTCATTCTGTGGATGCAGAAAAGTAAAGATAAAAGACTGGATTGCTGCCCTTGAGCGACCTGAATTGGGAGAAGCTACAGTAAATTCAGAATCATTCAAAACGAACTCTTGAACCCATACGTGAAAGAGACTTTGCAGTTGTATTTTCAGCCGCTATGGAAGGCAAGAAAGCATCAGCCTTTACCACGCTTTAGAGTTCGTAACTCTCCCTCAGTATTGCTTCACCTAAACCTTCAAGTCACCCCATGAATTATGGATGTGGGGACTCTTCTCAGTTTCAAAGTTGAGGAAATCTTCTACCAGAAGGTAAATAATATGCACAGGACCAGAATTTCTTATACCAAAAAGCCAGGCTTCAAGCTTGGGCCTCGGGACATCTGAGCCACCGTTTCTTACTCTTTGCCTTGCTAGAGCTCATTGCTCCAGCTGATTACACTTGGTGCACACTTGATGTACAGCTGGTTCATCTGTTCCTCGCTCCCAAGGGCTGCTGTAATATTCAATGAGTAAGTTTGTGTAGAACACTTAGGAATATTCAATAAATATAAGATGTTTTTATTCCTATTATTATTAACATTTAACGGGGAAATGAAGACATACATGTGAATACACTTGTATACTGCAAATACCACAGTGATATTTATTTAAAAACGAATATATAAAGAGGTAAGGATCCATACCAAAATATAAGTAAATAGCTAAATGAAACTGGGCTGGTTTAACTTCCAGATATTATGAGATGTCGATTATTTTATAGTCTGTGTTGTTCGTCTTTCTGACACTTTGTTATTCCTTTTAGAAAGCTGTAATGCTCCAACAAGAGTGACTTTTGCATCCCTCAAAATGGATTATATCAATTTGAATTATTTCCCGATTGGTATCACTGTGGAATATGAGTGTCGGCCAGGATATCGAAGAGTAACTTCACTGTCAGGCAGTTCAACTTGTCTTGATAATTTAGAATGGTCCACAGTTGCTGAATTTTGTAAAAGTGAGTATAATTTGAATAACTAATCCCAATCATCTGTGTTTGTGGAAAATCTCTTCCATTTGTGCTGGAAATATATGTATGTATACATGTGTGTACATATATATGTATACCTATATGTACACAGGTGCATATATTCACATATATACACATACATATTGTATGTTTGTGTTGGAAATACACACACACATATATATTATTTATATATAAATGATTCTTCAAATAATCATGTTTTGTTTTTTTTTGTTTTTTTTTTTTTTTTTTTTTTTTTTTTTGTCTTTCAAGACAGGGTTTCTTTGTGTAGCTTTGGCTGTACTGGAACTTTCTCTGTTGACCAGACTGGCCTTGAACTCTGAGGTCTGCCTGTCTCTGCCTCCAGAGTGCTGAGATTAAAGGTGTGCACCACCACTGCCCAGCTGAGTGGTTTTTTTTAATTAGACAAATGTTTACATAATAGGAATACTTACAGATTTCATGTTTACTTAAGATTACCTCAAATGACGATACACTCTAAGTATGTTGCTTTTTTGAAGCCACAAATTGAATATAAAATAAAAAAATGTAAGGGTTAGAAATATCAGTGGCTTAGAGAATGATTTTGGGTATGTCTCTCATATTTCTTTTTTCCCGCTGTCCTAAGTTATAATTAGCAAGTAAAAATCATGTAAATTCAAGGTGCAGATTATTTCATAAAAATATCTTTATTATTTGTGTGTGTATGTTTTTCATGCATGCATGTATGTGTTCATAAGTAGGCGCTACATAGCCCATGCTGTCCTCTCCCTCCCTCCCCGCTGACTTTTAAAAGGGTTCTGTCTCCCTCTTATCATCCCTGAGAATACAGGGGTGTGTCACTGTGTCCAGCTGTTTACGTGGATTCTGGTGACCCAAACAATAAGCAAGCACTTCATTTGCTGAGACATTTCCCCAGGCCCTTAATGTTCTTTTGTATTTGCTTCTGTGTGTACAGGTTTCTTTTTGCTTGTGTGTGTGTGTGGGTGTGTGTGTGTGTGTATACACACTTTTATACCAAAGGACAACCTTGGATGTCATTCTTCAGGTACTGTTCACCTTATATCTAGACAGGATCTGTCATTGGCCTGGGGCTTGCCATGGAGGCCTGACTGGCTGCACAGTGAACCCCAGGGCTCTGCCTGGCTCTGTCTTCCAAGTGCTTGATACCATGGCCAGCTTTTTATGTGTTTCCCGGGGATCAAAGTCAGGTGCTCGCCCTTACATGGAAAGAACATTACCAGTCCAGCCTTCTCTCTACTTCCTCCCCCATTTAAATTGTGTTTAAGTTCAGATGGAACTCATGTGTTTCTCTGCGGTATTCTCATACCTTGTCTTATTCCGCTCTCACTGTCTCCCACCTTCCTGCTGGTTCCTGACCCCGGGTCTCCTGTCTTCTGCTGTCACGTTCCATGTAGACCTTTCCTTTTCCTCATCGCTGCTCCCTTAGGACCGCGTCTTCCCCACTCACTGTTAGCCTTGTGTGTGTGTACACGGATACATGATTTCTGTTACCACTTACCCCATTAACATAGTCAGTACAGTTAGACTTGTGTTTTACTTATGTCTAGTAATTGAATGAAAAAAAATGTTCTTTTTCTTTTTAGAAAAATCATGTCCTAATCCTGGAGAATTGCAAAATGGCAATATCGACATAACAACGGACATATTATTTGGTTCAGAAATATTCTTCTCATGCAACACAGGGTAAGTTTCATCACACTAAAGCTTTGTGTTTAATTAATGACAACAAATTAGGAGTTCAGTAGACACTGATAGATTTGTGACCTGTTCACTAGTTGGTAGCAAAATAATCCCCCAGATGAGAGTGGGGTGATATGAACAGTGCATAGAGATGCACATGCATGTAAATATGCATAGTGATGGACACGCGTGTAAATGTGCATAACGATGCACACGCATGTAAATGTGCACAGCAATGCACACACATGTAAATGCGCATAGTGATGCACACACATGTAAATGTGTATAGTTATGCACATAGTGATGCACACATATAAATGTGCACAGCGATGCACACACATGTAAATGCGCACAGCGATGCACACACATGTAAATGTGCACAGCGATGCACACACATGTAAATGTGTACAGTTATGCACATAGTGATGCACACGCATGTAAATATTCATAGTGATGCACACATGTAAATGTGCACAGCGATGCACACGCATGTAAATGTCAGATGAAAGCTATGGAAAAGAAGTGGAAAGACATAATGCCTCTCCCAAAGAACCCTTGCCACAAGCTAATTGTAAATTTAGTATTAGTAATGTGGGCTAGGAAAAGAGATTTTTATACTTCTAACATTTCTAGATTATTAGATTCCAATACGTATGTAAATCTAAATATGATTAGTGAAGAAACCATTGAAATTTGTCAACGATACAAAATTAATAATCCTTAAAGTGTTCAAAATCAAGCCAATTTTAAACTGACTTAAATGTTAATTTGCATCTGAGTTTTCTGTATGCAGACACACTGTTAGGTCGTGGGCTTAAAAATGCTGAGTGTGAAGACGCCCTCCTAATAGAAGGTCGCTAAGGCTGTTTTATATCTGCGTGTAGAACAAGGAATTTCTTTAACTAATGCCATCAGCCTCTCAGGCAGTGGGAAACTTCAGTTCATTTCTGTGTCTCCAAGCTGGGTCGCCGCCCTCCCTCCCCACTTTATATCAGAGGGAGGCGGCACTGAGTTTACTGGGTCCCGAGGAATACATGGAATTAGGGGAGAAGGGGGCCTAGTGGACTAGAGGAGGGTTGGAAGAGGGAGGAAGTGCCTTTGGGGCTGATCAAAACTCCTGACAGTCATGTGTAAAGTTCTCAGAACATCTTAGAAACAAATGAAGCAAATGCATTTCCAACTTTAAGACAGGGAAAGAGGTAGTAGCGCTTTGCCACTGCCTTTATTAAACAGAGGTTCAGGGGGGTCAGGAGTTTACCGTAGTGTAAGCCCTTGGCCACGCTACACCATGAATCCTTTAAATATAAATGCACTCTGTTATTCATGAAGCCTGTTCTTTTAGAATTTAGAATAAAGGGTTTCATCAATCATGATTTTAGAAGGTTTTTTTCATGTAAGTATTTTCTATACAGTAAGTTAACAGAGCATTTTGCATGTCTGGAAGTCTTGCCGTTTCAATATCATTTCCGTGAACTAAACAGTTTTCTTTTAAATTTTAATGGATATGCTTATCAACTGTCATTTTGTCTCCATCTTCTGGTATACTCAATCTTTTAAAATGATGTTCTAGAGGATGAAAAAGACCAGACGTAAGTATCTGAATATAGCAGCCTTCCTTTCTCCTTTAGGTACAAGCTAATTGGTGTAGACTCTGCCTTCTGTTACATTACGGGAAATACTGTCGAATGGAGTGACCCACTCCCAGAATGCGTAGGTATGTTCCCTTTTTAAAAGCCTGAGTCCTCACATTGTGGGGCCAAAGGATTAAAGAAATCAATTATTTTTCATTTAAGAATTATTCACTGTCTATATTTGTGGTACGGCAACTTTCCAGTGTCTCTACTAATGACAGACTTCTAATTTATCAGCTATGGGAGTCCTCCTAAAGCTAGCTCTTAGCATTAATATCCTTAACTACAGGATAATTTCGTTAAGAATTAAGAACTGACTTTGGTTTATATTATACTTGGTCATTTGCTGTCTAACCATTCCTTCTAATAATCAGAGAAGCAGGAGAGCTCTCAGTTTCATGGAAGGAAATGACCCTCAGAGTCCCCACGGTTCCATCTCTAAAAAGTGTGTCACTTCAAGGCATTTAATCTAGGTCTTTTACCACAAATGTTCCTCCTGTAAGACCCAGTGTTGCCTACCTGAATCTTTTGAGAGTTGGTTGTCAGCTGAGATAATTCTCTAGAAGGTTTTAAAGTAGGACGTTTTTATCATTAGAGGAATCCAGTCACCTGTAGGTCCATTAGAGACATGGCTCTCTTTAAAAACTGAGAGACGGGAAATGCATGCAGTTTGTTCATTTGTTTGAGGGCTAGGTTTCTGGTCCTCAGGTATGCTGAGGCCACTAAATCCCACTAAGCCCCAGACATTTTTAAATAAATGTAGACTTCATTCCTTTGATACTTAACTTACACCTGTAGTGATGAGGCAAACAGGCCTGCTTTTCGTCCTGCCTGGCTCATGCCTAGCTTTCCACCTGAAATAACAACACACAAATTGTATTCATTTAAACACTGCCTGGCCCATTATATCTCGCTTCTTCTTGGCTAACTTTCATATCTTGCTTTAACCCATATTTAGTAATCTGTGAATCACCATGGGGTCGTGGCTTACCAAGAAGATTCTAACCCTCATCCATCTTGGGCTGGAGCTTCATGGCGATACCTGACTCTGCTGTCTTTCCTCCCAGCATTCTGTTTTTTCTTCCCCCCTACCTATGTTCTGACCTATCAGGCCAAGCAGTTTTCTTTATTAATTAACCAATGAAACAACAGATAGATAGATGACCCTCCTACATCATACACCTTCTTCAAATGGCTTCTAAAATGTGTGTGTGTGTGTGTGTGTGTGTGTGTGTGTGTGCGCGCGCGCGCGCGCGTGCGTGGTGTTACTAGGAGGAGGGAAGTTGAACAGACAGTCCTTTGTGGACTGACACTCTGTTGGAATCAGTTGCCGTGAAACAGCTCATAGGAAGCCTGCTGTCAAGGAGCCCACTCCCGTCACACCCATCGTGGGCCCACCCTGCTAACCCACCATGTCATTTCCACTCACTACCATCGTTATTTCCCACTCATAGTAAACGCCCTTGTAACGACACTAAAAGATGAGGCCGAGGAGGAGCTGGAATACATAGCTTGTTGGCCCAGACAACCTGGCCTAAAGCCTGGGTAGGAGGTTTCTGAGGCTGAAGCCAGTATTTTTGTGAGTAGATGTTGCCGTAGGGCCACAGAAAAGTGCCCGTCAGGAATGGGCCCTAGTACAGAAGTGTTTGCAGAAAGCCCACTTCCTGTTTGTGTGCACCTAAGCAACAGGCCTGTTTTCTTTTTGCTCTTTCTGGTGAACACCCTTGTTTTCTTGACTCTCAGCCACCTCCCCATTGGCAGTTACTGATAGCCACATTCCCCTGGAAAATCCCTTGTACCTGGGCAAGCCAGTGTTACTGCCTATTCCTGTAACCCCAAGTGTGAGACTCTATTTTTGATTTCCACATTAAATTATTTTTTTAAAATTTTGTTTTGACATCACCTAAAGAAAAACTGGAAAGTATATTCTTATTTTTCCACAAACATAGTATTTTTATTACTTATTTGGGAATTTCATACAATGCACCCCGATAACATTCACTTCCCATTCCTCCCAAATCTAACCTCCCACCCATACAGCCCTCCCCCTCACAAAACAAAAAACAACACCCAGTCCAATTTGTGTTGCCCATGTACTTGCTGGAGCATGGCCAGCCCCTTAGAGGAGACGGAGTCCTCTGAAGTGTAGCTCTTCACAGTTGACTGGAGGTGAATTGTTAGCTGGTGGCAGTTCAACTGTGCAGCCTTGGTACTTAGATGGCTGAGGGTGCCTGGTCTCCATGGTGACTCTGGTCAGAGGAAAATGACTTGAGCAATGATGGGCACATTCAAGGATCGTCTTTAGTTAAATGCCAATATGGCATGGGTAGGGGGCAGTCTTGACTGAATGAAGCCTCACTCTTGGGAGGACCTGCTTTTTCCTATCTCACTGTTGTTACTATATTTATTTCTTTTGAATTAATTTCAGTTGGCTGATGGTACCTACTTACCTTTGATCAATGCTTCTCACTATGACTGTCTTCCCAGACTGTTCTCTTTGTTTTAGCTTCTTTAAGGTGTTTTTCTTTACTACTTCCACAATATGTGGAAGTACTTATTGTGTCTTACTCCCTTCTGTGTTTCTTCAATAGCATTTATTTTTCTCCATCTGGACTCTTGTAGTGAGGACTACTCCCAACATTATTAAGACCAATGTTTGAATATTAAAAATGACCCATGGCCCCAAAGCTACTGTTCCCCTTCCTACACAATTTTCAGGCTCCTGGATACTCTGGCACACACACACACACACAAAAAGAATGCAGCAAATCCCATACATTCGAGCCACGTCTACCATGAATGTAATGCTGACTTCTTGTTCTTTGCATAAGAAATGAGCACACTACCAACAAAGACTGCCCTCAAGAATGAGAGCTAGCAGAAAGAACCCAGGAGGAGGAACAGGCACAGGGGATTCTTGACGTTTGAGTATGTCCTGTACTGCAGGAATTGGTGGTATGACAGGCTGTCACTGGACACATTCACTAGTCCTAATACATACTTCAGTTAGTACAAGAAAGCCACAGTAGGGCAGTGCCCAGCTTTTAAATGAGGGGTCCGTGTAGGAACCTCAGTAGGTAGAATCCCAGGGTTAGAAAATGGGCTTTCCTTGTACCTCATTACTACTTCATTTATAGTCTGCCCAGGGTGATGCTTCTGAAACACAGATGTTCCCTGTCTTTTCCTTCTTCAAGCTTATCAGAATGTCTGAGCACTTAGAGATATAGTGGCGTTGAAGGCAAATACTATCTGCCTGCTTTTTGGCACTTAGGTTTTGCCTTATTTACTTTGCTGAGTCAGGATCTAACTGTAGCCCACGCTGGTCTCAAAGCACAGTGCTATGTGACAGTTTCTCCTAGCATGCTTGGACTGGTCCAGTGGGTAGTTCCTGCTTAGTTTAAAATGTATCATGAATTTGCTAGTATCCTATGCCTGCTTAAATACATTTAAGGCAGTTTAATTTGATGTGCACATGGAATTATATTGTTTTCTTGATCCACTTAATGATGCTAAAGAACACGAAACCCATTGGTTTTGCTATTAGGATAACTATCAGAAAGGGATCCTTTTTTACAGTATAACCATGACAACATAGCTTACACTTTATTTATTTATTATTTTTAATTGAACTGGTTGTAATTCTGCCCTGTGTAAGGTCTCAGATAATCAGTCCTCCCTAAAATCCCTTTCCCTAGATGTAAGAATGTAGGCACTTGTCAGCGTCCCTTCTGTGCTAAAGCTGAGCTCAGAAAAAAAAAAAAAGTTTATTTTAATTTTTCAAAAATGTTAGCATCTTTTAGTCTCATTTATAAAAACAGTTTTTTTCTTTATTTAAAAAGATATTTCTATTTCTTTAAAGAAATTAGTTGTCTAGATCCACCATCAATTAAGAATGGAGAAATGCGAGGAGAAAGTGAAATTTACTTATATAGACATTCCGTCACCTATACATGTGCCAAAGGCTTCGTCCTGGTTGGAAACAGTTCCATTTATTGCACCTTGAATGGTGATCAAGGAGAATGGAGTGGCCCAGCACCACAGTGCATAGGTAACGTGTTATATTCGCCTTCGTATACACACTTTCTCACTTAGTGTATATTTATGCATACTTACTGTTTGGATGCTTTTTAAAACAAGTAAAATCATGTGTTATTTAACTCACCAATTGTATGAATGGGGCCCCTTGTTCCGGCTGCCCGGCTAGCTTATACCCGAAATAATCACACAGAAATTGTATTAATTAAATTACTGCCTGGCCCATTAGCTTTAGCCTCTTCTTGGCTAACTCTCACATCTTGATTAACTCATTCCTATTAAATCTGTTTATCATCATATGATTGTGGCTTACCGGCAAGTCTTACCTATGTCCGTCTCAGGCAGAAGGTTCATGGCGTCTGCCACACTGCCCTTCTTCCCAGCATTCTGTTGTGTCTACTCCGCCTATCTAAATCTGCTCTATCAAAAGGCCAAGGCAATTTCTTTATTCAACCAAGGAAAGCAACACATAGTCAGAAGGACTTCCTACACCAACCAATCAACTAAAAAGATTTCTGGTAAAAGATAGAAATGTAAGGTACGTGCGTGAGGGTGGGGGTTTGGCGCACACCTTTAATCCCAGCACCTGGGAGGCAGAAGCCTGGTCTATGGAGTGAGTTCCAGGACAACCAGGGCTATAGAGAGAAACCTTGTCTTGGAAAAAAGGTAAAAATGTCTCTTTCCTCTAAATGATTGTCAGAATTCAACATCCTGTACTCTTTGAGACACACTTGTAATTAATATTTACCAGATGCCCTGGGCCGCAGGCTCATCAGTTGGGCCTTGATCCATTTTCAGTGTTCTTTTTGTTGTCTCTTGTGGAGCTTTGGGGTAAAGGACCACCTAGTGTAGAGAGTCAGTCACTCACCTGGGTGTTGCCCTATTCCTAACATCAGAGACCAGGAGCCAAGCTGCCTCTCCTACCAAGCCCAGTAAGACTAAGCATGCATGGAAGACTAACAGAGTAGTGGGGTCTCTGCAGAAAGTCAGAGTGCGGCCCAGGTTCCTGAGGTATAGTGACATTGGCCTGTTGTCTTAAAACCTGTGCTTTGCTATCTCAGTCACTCTATCTCAATTGATCCTGAACCTGAATCTGAGTGCAAAAACTGGCTGGCACTCATTCAGAACTTTGGGTATAGAAAACTAAATTCCTTTCAATGTACCCAAGGCACCATGCAGAGAAGGGTCAAGGCTTTGTTTAATAATCAATGCCGAACCCTTAGACACTTTACAGTGAAGGGTGTTTCCTTTGAATGACCTCCTGCTTCTGGTGTCTTGTTTAGAAGATTAATATTAGTACCAAAAATATTGAATGGACAGAAAGAAAAAGCAGAATAATATATAGTCATCATTGGAGAATTCCACATACCTATTCCTATAACTAAAATATAAAAAGGAAGAAAAAAGGAAAAGATCACTAAGAAGAGAGGAGAGTGAGCCCCAGTGGTTAAAGTCAAGCAGATTTCATGGAAGAGTTGAACCCCATAATGACAGACGATCAGTCCTTTCCAGGACACAGTTACCAAAACTGACCGTCTGCTGGCCTCAACCCTGGTGTCGTATTCATAGCCTTCTTCCTGACCACAGCAGAATTAGATTGGGCATCAGTTACAAAATGCTAATTAGGAAGTTCCCGGAAACTGTAAACTCAGTGGGAGTTTATAAATACTTTTTATTTGAAATAATAATTTAGTGAAACAAAGGATAATTTATACGTATGTATGAGGGCCTTAAAACAAAATAGCTGGTACAGAAAGGCAACTTATTCCCATCTCACCATCACTGTGTGACGGCCTGGGAGAATCTGTGCTATGTGGCAGGGATTTTGAGCAGCGTGTGACATAGATTAAAAAAAAATAAATAAAAGCAATGAAAAAGGCATATACCACCTGAACCTTAGAATCTTGTGTCTAGTGGGCAGGACATCATGGCAGATATAACCAGTTGCTTCAGGGACAGGCATGCATGAGTACAGTAACTTACTTAGACCGTCCTCCATGGTGATGGCATATAATCTGCCTGGAATTTTATTATTTTACATTTTTTTGTTAGTGTATTAAAGTTGGCACATATTTATACCACTTTAGGGGGATATTCTGATGATTTAGAGAGAATATGTAGTATATTGATCCAATTTGCCTGCCCTGTTTGTACCCCCATTGTTTAGCTGAGGCTGACAAATCTAAGAGAGGTCAAAGATTTTGCCCAGTCCAGCCCTACTTAGTGCTTCCTGGAAGGGGCTGGGTGAAAGCTCCCCAAAGGCAAGCAAGGAGGAATAAGTCTATGCATTCACTAACACATTCTGAAGACAGTGGACAGAGTAGCTGATGGCATCGCTTTTATAGAAAATCATTCTTTGTTCTTGTTATAAGTAGACGAAGATAACTTTGAGGAGAAAATGGAGAGATGTGTTGTGTGTCACATGGTAAGATGTTATTCCAACTCTGTGGTTTTTATCAACACAGAAGAAAAGCTTAAAACCTGCAATATTGTATTGGTGTAAATCTCTTTAGTCATATTTGGTATAATTAATCCAAGAAAAACTGATGTAGCTTCTAATTTCATTTCTTACATATAAGACTTTTAGGCAGTTTTATAAAATCTAGGACTCACTAATTGAGAGAAATCTTGAAATATTCATCTTTCAGGGTCTGACTTATTTTACCTAGTATACTGGTTTCAGTTGTCTCATGTAAAGTGAGGCTGTGTGTGGGAATGCACAGGACCAATGGGAGATTGAGGGGGTGGGGAGTATTATCAGAACACAGGTCATATTTGTCAGATTATTGTTATGAAACTCATTGCTATGTACAGTAATATGCACTAATAAAAATGACACAGCATTGTGAGGGACATAATAAGGACTGATTTCCTAAAAATCTTGTCTAGGGGTTTGTGGGTGGAGAAAGAGAATAGTCATTGAGCAAGGCATGACTTGGAAAGCTTTACTTGGTCAACAATATTTAGCTACTTTTTAACTTAGCATTGTTTTCTTACAGAGAAATCCAAGATCCCATCAACAACTCCAAAATCAACAACAGTTACTGTTCCAACTACAAGAGTTCCATTAACATCTGCGAAACCAACCACAGGTACAAGAGGTCCACCATCATCTCAGAAACCCACCACAGTTAATGTTACAGGTATAAGAGGTCCACCATCATCTCAAAAACCCACCACAGTTAAAGTTACAGGTACAAGAGGTCCACCATCATCTCAAAAACTGACCACAGTTAATGTTACAGATACAAGAGGTCCACCATCATCTCACAAACCAACCACAGTTAATGTTTCAGGCACTAGAGGTCCACAAACATCTCAGAAACAAACCACAGTTAATGTTCCAGGTACAAGAGGTCCACAAACAACTCAGAAACCAACCACAGTTACTGTTCCAGATATAAGAGGTCCACAAACATCTCAGAAACCAACCACAGTTAATGTTCCAGGTACAAGAGGTCCACAAACAACTCAGAAAGCAACCACAGTTAATGTTCCAGGTACAAGAAGTCCACCATCATCTCAGAAACTCACCTCAGTTAATGTTCAAGGTACAAGAATTCCACCCAAACCTCAAAAACCTACCAAAGCAAATATCCCATCTACAGAAGACCCACTGACACCTCAGAAACCCAACACAGCAAGTGTTCTAGCAACAGACGACCCACTGATACCTCAGAAACTCAAACCAGCAAATGTTCTAGCTACAGAACACCCACCAATACCTCAGGAACCCAACACAGCAAATGTTCTAGCAACAGAAGACCCACTGATACCTCAGAAACCCAACACAACAAATGTTCTAGCAACAGAAATCTCTTCAACCCCACAAAAACCCAATACAATAAATGTCCTAGTTACAGAAGACCCATCGACACCTCAGAAACCCAACATAGCAAATGTTCCAGCTACAGAAATCCCACCAACACCTCAGAAAACTAATACAACAGTTGTCCCAGCTACAGACATCTCATTAACTCTACAGAAATCCATCACAGCAAAAAGTTCAGCCACAAAAACAGCAACAGCTCAGATACCCCACTTATCAAATTCTGTATTTGAGAAGAGCCCACCAATAGCTCAGAATCCTACCGCAGCTAACTCTTCTGCTGTACAGACTGCACAAACAACCCAGAGATTTGCCACAGCAAAATCTTCATTCACACAGAATCCTCCAGCCACACGAAAGCCCCCATTTCACACCAAGGGTCACCAGATTGTTACACAAAGATTCACTTCTGCTCGTATTACAGCAACACAGCGTGCACCTGCTACCAAGACAACCACACATCATCCAATAAGAACAACTAAAGAGAAAGAAAGGTCTACCTCAGGTGAGCTGATTTTGTTCACGTTTCCTGTGTGCAGGTCTAATGTTTTGTGGTGGGAATTTAAGACTGCAGGGTTCCATAGTTTCCAACTGATTATGGTTACAATGTCCCTAGTCGTGCTTTGACGTCATTACACAATATAATAAAGATGTTGATATGGTAGACGTCACTACGCAATATAATAAAGATGTTAATATGGTAGTTTTGAGTTTTGTTAGGCTCTGTGGAAAGGGACTTGAGTGTCTGACAGTTTTTGTTATGGGTTTTTATTCTTGTTTTTTGAGACAGTCTTATCATGTAGCGCAGGATGATCTTGAACTCTCGATACCCACTGTCTCTGCTTCCCAAATGCTGGTATTACAGTCCTGTGCCTCCACTCTTGGTTTGGTAGTTCTTGATCATAGATTATATTGCCATTTATTTTCTATTCAAGCTTTTCAAACTTGTTTCTTGTCATCAATTCACATGACAATAAATGTAAATATTTGTTTTGGCATTCTAGAATTGTCATGGCTTATATCAACATTGGCAACTGTCCAATAGATTCAAATATTAGTGCTTATGCTGACGTAAACAATATATAATTGTGTTTATTATATGTATATATATATGATTGGTTTTTTAAATTATGAAAGTTTGTATAGATGACTAATATATACATCTATTAAGTTGTCAGCAATTGAATGAAAAGTTAAAATGTTTACTTTTATAACTGTATTCCTCTCCCCTTTTATTTTTTAGGTGGTGACCATCTTATATATGGTAAGTTTGACTCTCAGGGAGTTAAAAGAAATTGCCATCACTGTGGGAGGCCTAATCAGTATCTGTGGAAGAGAATTTTATCTTTTAACTGTCTGAGGAAAACTATAAAGATGCGGTGTTTATGGGCGCCGAAGGGAAGTTGGGTAAACGCATGTTACCAGCGTGTTTTGTGGACACCTTTAGGCACCCGGTATGCTCCGTCATATTCCCAACAGTGTTCTTGTTCTAAGGAAGCCGTAGGACAGCTTCAGATCCTTTGGCCAGTCAGTCGGGTAGCCCTGACCGCCCAATGTGTCAGTATGTTGTCTTAGGGACAGAAAAAGTATAAGAGCAGCTGTCAGTGCAGTTTCTATCCCAAGAGCTTTATAATTAACCAGCTCTTGTTTAAACTCTTGATCTAAACTCCAGTTTTAGATAGTCCAGATGTGACAGGGCTCAATCTTGACGCCAGCTCCCTCCACTTCTGATAATCGTTTTCAGCAAAGTTCTCTTAAAATATATTCTGTCCTGGGTGGTGGCGCACGCCCTTAAACCCAGCAATCAGGAGGCGGGAGGCGGAGGCAGAGGCAGGAGGATCTCTGAGTTCAAGGCCAGCCTGGTCTACTAGAGCTAGTTCCAGGACAGCCAGGGCTACACAGAGAAACCCTGTCTTGAAACACAACAAAACCAAACAAAACCAAATATATGTTCTTAATGCTGATATAGTCAATGAGGATAAAAACATCTGTGTTGAATTTCCCTAGCATTTGTTCAGGTTTT
Source organism: Alexandromys fortis (assembly GCF_014885135.2). Classification (NCBI taxonomy): domain Eukaryota; kingdom Metazoa; phylum Chordata; class Mammalia; order Rodentia; family Cricetidae; genus Alexandromys; species Alexandromys fortis. Next base: position 8,352,311 of record NW_026067940.1, on the reverse strand, counting down.
TTCTTTGTACAGTTTTGTTTACTGCTATTTATTAACAAGGTCAACAAACCCCTGAACAAAATGGTAAGAGAAATTGTTAAGTAGCAATATAGCAAAGTAGCATCCTGAAGTAATGTGCAACTGAAAATACCCGCTTATGAAAAGCTGTTTATTTTAAAATTGTGTGCTTGCCAGTGATGCCCCTATTTCATACATGAATGTGACAGCTAAGGGACATGAACCTGAAAGTGGAGACGTAGTTTCTATTGTTACTTTTACCAGTGTTTGCTACTCTCGGTCTATGTTTAAGCTAAGTGTTCATTAGAAATAGCTCAGCAGGTGGGATTGCTTGTATTCATTTTATATTTTATATAGAAATAAATATACTCTAAGCTAACAAAAAATCTTCTGATTTAATGCTTTGTAGAAGTGGTGAGTTCCACGCCTGAGTTTCTGTTACTTACTCCATGGTCTTTGTGGAGATTTGAAATACTTATTATTTCATATGTTTTAGATAAATGTAATTAATATAAAGCAATTCAGGCCTTGCATATATCAGGCAAAAGCTCTACTGATGAATGGCACCCCTCATCTCTTGTTCACACTTGCACACACTTCTTTTCAGGAAACTTTCTTTAGGATATGTTGGGATCTACCTGTGTTTTGACAACTCATTCCTGCAGTCAGATAGCTGGCAAAAGTGTTACTTTATAGATTTACCTTTGAATCAGGTCATTACCTCCCGCACTGCAGAGAGGTTGGTTATTCCTTCATTCTTTTTCTTTATAGACACTTGGAAGTGTTTTTCACTTAATTTGTAGTGGGTGTACAGAGAAGTGAGTGTCCCTGGGAAGTTTTTATGTGTATATATCATTACACTTTATCCCTGGGAAAATGCTTTTGTGGGTTATATGGTAATATACAAGAAAATTTGCAATTTCCCCCTCTTAATTCCTCTAAGTGAATGTAGAAATTATTAGATCTTCTTAATTTGCCTTATAATTGCCACTGGTGTGGATTTTAAAGGTTCTGACACTGGCTCTGCCAGGGTCAGTCCCCGCCCCATCTCTGTCTTGTCTTCCTCTGCTAAGAATCTGTTCAGGCATTTTCCCCCTGATTTATCACCACACATGAAATACTAATTCCATCCACACACTGTAAATCAGTTTATTTTATCTATATGCCTGTACCTTTTGCATATATAAAAATTATTTTCCTGTATTTTTTACATATATAAAAATCCCTTTTCCAAATCTAACCTCTGAAGTCTCAGTTGTTCGTGATGGATCACATCTCGTGCTGCTAGATTCCCAAGTGAGACGCTGTGAAAAGATGGGCTTGTGACAAGCACCATATAAGGAACATCAGTTGGCAGAAATATGTCTGACTTGATTTTTAGCCAGGAAATGATAGTCTGTATATTAATTAGAACCTCACCTGATATACAGTTTTTTGAATAATTCCACATATTTTAAGAATTATGCATATATTATTATTATTATTATTATTATTATGAGTGTGTGGGTTTGCACACATGAATGCAGAAGTGTTGGATCCACTGGAGCCGCCGTGAGCCACTCATGCGTGTTGGGGACTGAACTTAGCTCCTCTACAAGAGGAGTGCTTGCTCTCCACTGCTGAGCTATCTCTCCAATATATCTAATATTTCATCCAAATGTTATGAGCCATCAAAATTGTGGCCTGAACTTTGGGTTAAAAGTAAGGTTTTTATTGTTGTAATGCACAACAATAATAAACAAAAATCTCGATTATTTGAGCATAGACGTGTTGATTCATGCTTTAGAAAGAGCTTTTCATTTCTGCCACCCTGACATTCAGGTTCATGTTTCTATTTTCTATCTTCATTTTTTTCTTCAAATTCTAAGTTAGACATTGAAGTGATGAGATTAATAAGAACTTGTGAGAGGAAGGGAAACTCAAAACTTTTGAGCAATCCGGATTAAATTGTCTTTCTCAACTAATAGTATGGGGCTGGGGGATCAGTTAAAGAAACTGTAGGTGAGACGCTGTGAAAGTCCCCCTGTTGTGGGAATCACTGATTCTTAAGTTGTGACACATCCGTCTCTGAGTTATTAGACGTGTCAGCTTTGCTTGCTATTCTCTTGTCATCTGCCGTTCCCTTCGGAGTACAAATCAAATGAGTGGAGTCTAGGGACGGAGAGCAGGGCAGAAAGGGAGGAAAGGCTGATGCGAGGGGACAGCAGGTGGAGCATTTGCCCATCGTGTGCAAGACCCCTCCTTCCATACCCAGACCAGAACCCAGCAAACAGCAGCAAACCAGGCTATGAAAGTAGTGGGGTGCTTACCAAATTCCCTCTGCTGTTGTTCCCCCCAAAGAGCTCTTGTAGTAAGGTAAATCCCGAACCTAGATGGGGTTGTGTGTGCAGTGGCAGAGCCCTGACAAGCATACACTGTAGGCAAAGTCAATGCTGTTTGCTCTGTAGTCCCCCAAGCATCTTCCCCGTGGGGGACACCATGTGTTGATTATGAGTTCCACAAACGGCCTCTTTATAAAACATATATAGTTTTTCCCTGAGGTTCAAATTATTTACCTACCAAATGTGAGGGAATTCCCAGGTACCTTCTAGATCTAAATTTGCATCTTTTGTCAGCACCTTCCACCGATTGCTAAGCAGAGTGCATAAATTGGAGCAAGGTTATGTGGACACACTGCCCATTGCTCCCAGTGACATCAGGCCCTACTACTGAGGCACTGAGACAGGTCAAGTAATTTACTTGTTTCTCCTTCCAAGAAGACAAGTGAGTGACGTGCAGTATCTATTACTGGATGTCTAGCATGAAGAACCACATGCAAAATGCAATTCATTTCTCCTGTTTATTTCTGACCTGGCCTTCTCACTGCTGTGTGTTACCATCCTGAAACTCCAGGGTAGGTCATTGCTGGTTCTTCTGTGTTACCAGAGTTCCCCTCTCAAGGATTTGTTGCTGCAGATGTTGTAATTTATATCCCAATGCTAGTCATTTTTAGCACTATGAAAATTTAGGGTGAGAAGAAATTTTGATGATTTAAAAAATTTATTCTTAGTTCTTTTTTTTTTCCAGCTAGGTTTGAATTTTGTGTTAGTAAATAGCTGCCTTAGCTTGATTCTTTTTTTGAATGCTGTCTTTTCCCTATAATTACTACCCTGAAGGGACAGCCCTGCCCGGTCCCCAAGTATATTTAAGGATAGCAATGACATTTCAAAGAAAAATGACTGTAAGGTCAAAGTCCCTCTTCACAATACATGAGCGATTTGCTCCTTTTTTGTCCTATTGAATGTAATTTATGGTAATATCTGTGTATTGTACAGAAGTGAAGAAATCCAGGAAAAGCTGTCTCATTACATCTTTTTTTTTTTTTTTTTTTTTTTTTTTTTTTTTNTTTTTTAGTTTTTCGAGACAGGGTTTCTCTGTGGCTTTGGAGCCTGTCTTGTAACTAGCTCTGTAGACCAGGCTGGTCTCGAACTCACAGAGATCCGCCTGCCTCTGCCTCCCGAGTGCTGGGATTAAAGGCGTGCGCCACCACCGCCAGGCTGTCTTATTACATCTTGAAATTACCTGTGATTAAGCAATTTTCCACCATAGAACGTAGGTATGAAGTGTAGCCAACCAGACCAGTTCTGAATTCTGGCTGCCTGCCTGAATCCCAAGTGTTCTGTTTACGGGCTGGGGCTTGGAGTCGTTTGACCTTTTCATCTTTTAGATGGTAAAAATCCAAATCTCCCTCATGGGTTTTTGAGGATTATCACCTGCAAAGAGAATAAAAGAAAGCATACGGCAAACATTCAAATGTTAGACATCAGCAGAGGAAAAGCCAGTTTTATTTGAAATATCTGATGTGCTTTGAATGTACATACTAACTGTGAATGTCATGGTTGGCTCTCATATCCCGTGGTCAAGTGGAGTAATTTAAATTCATCCTATTTTATTTTGGAGGTTTAACTACTCAGAAATAAATTTGTGTACACTTGAGTTACTTCTAAACTGACTTAATTTCTGCCTATTTTAATCAGTTAATTAATTAGAGTAACTATAATGCTGTTACTAAATTGCCCATTTTAATGATTAGCTCTGACTTTTTTCTTTTTACCCTCTATATCTCTTTTTGTTCTCATTAATCTAAGAACAGTATTTAAGTATCCATGCTTTCTTTTTTGTTTTGTTTTGTTTTACGCGTATGGGTGTTTGGACTGCATGTAAGTCTGTACACTTCATGCCATCAGTGCCCACAGAGACCAGAAGAGGCCATCAAGTTCCCAGGGACGAGAGTTACAAATGGTTGTGAACTATCTTTGCTGGGTATTAAGCCCAGATACTCTGGAAAAGAAGCTAGTGGCCTTAACTGCTTCATCTCCAGCCTGTGTGCATACTTTTATTAAAGGTTTACAGATTCTGATTTAGCTGTAATTACTATACAAGTTCATAGAATGAGCTTAGGCATCTGCAGATTTTTAGAATCATTGGGGTTTCCTCGAACCAGTCTCCCACATCATAGCAGATGCCAAGCGATGGCTGCTTTTAAAGGAGCAGTATTTTCTATTCTTCCAAAACAATGTATATAAAGTGTATGAATATTATTTAAACCACTAGAGGAGTCCATCTTTTGTTAAAAATATCTCATTATTAGGTCTTGGGATATTGCGGGGTGAGCTGAGAAAGGCAAGTAGTTTTCACAGGCATTTAATACCAGTTAAATATTCTATATTCTACAGTAGCAAATGCATTAAGACATAACTTTCACAGAGCATTTGAGAATGTGATTCAGAGCGTAGCAAAAATGGATGCAATCACATGAAAAATAAAGCTGCTGGTGCAGACGCCTCGGCCAAAGTCTCCGACAAGAGTCACTCACCTGCCACTCGTACTGTCTGCATTTGCCCCGGCTTTCTGTTTTTATTGTTGTCGAGTAATCTGATTATAATAATTATCCATCTGTAGAATGGCAGCAGTTTATCCACACCCAGAACTGGGCTTTTTGTTTGATAGCCTGCTATGCCAGTAGCATAGGGTAAATTAAATATTTATCCTGGAAATAGTTAACGGTGAACCCATCTGAACTCATTTTGTATATGTATATATTTTAGAAGCCTCCACAATAAATAGTAGGTTTCCATGTGGGTTTAAGCCCTTCCTCTACTTTGCCCTCCCACCACCTGCCTCGCACCAACTCCTGATATACCATTTCATCTTGTTTGTACTCATATATTACAATTTTTAGGTTATCATAAAACCAGAAATACTTGGGAGAGGGAATGGTGATACTTAGGGCTTAGTAAAAATGATTTTGTTAAGGCAGTTTCCACCATAAATGGGTTGGCTTATCTTGTGTTTTTGCTATTTGCTTGGTGACTTTGAGACTTTCCAGTGTTCCAGAAACATCCATGTTAAGATAAAGGACTATTTATAGATTGTAGATTATGTTTTTATTTGAAAATAGCTTCATGTAAATGTTATTGGGTGTCTTAACCTCTTGGAACTTTCCTCTCCCTCACATGTAGTGTTCAGGGGACTTTGATTGACTCTTTAATCTCAGAGTGCCTTCATTGTCTCTAGCTTGGCTGCTAAAGAACCAAGCGTGGTCGTACTTTGTTTCCATAATTGCTGAGGCATACTGAAGTCAACTGACGGCTCTCTATTCCCTTTGACTTCATCATGTTAACCTTTGTTTTTTGAGTTCTTAATAGCCAGTTCTTTTAGTGTTTTATCACTTAGCAACCCCCAAAATTAATGTTTATCATCAGTACTTAAAATCATTTTGATTTTAATTTTTTCCTTTTACTTTCAGGGCGTACATGTTTAATAACCTTGACAGTTTTGCATGCGATGGTGCTATTACTCATTGGCTAGTTGGCTAAGCCAAAGAAGAGTCAAGAAGAAAATATATACAACCAGAGGGAGTACTTCTAGTTTGTTAGAATGTCCAGGACGAATGGATACAATAAATTGAATAGTTTTCTTTGTTTGGCATGCTATCACTGTCTTTAAGCTGTGTTAGGTACGTGAACAAACCAAGAAGAAAGGAGTTTGCTTGGGCTGGTATTCTTGATACACATAAGTATCTCGAATTTATTTCAAAACTAGAAAATTCATAACACTGAATGGTTACTTTTCTAAAGGTATGGAAAAATGTGGAGTTTTTCTTGCTTAGAATGGGAGTTTGGAGAAAGGGAAATCACTTCTTTTTCTTGATCTATCATATTATTCCAGCTTACAATGAAAACAGAAAGCTAGACATACTAATGAGACTGCAAAAGTAGAATAAAGACCCTAAACTAAATCTTCTTTCTTCTAAGCAAAATTGCCACAGAGGTGGAACATCTTAGTTTAACCCTTTACCTGAAGTTGTTTTCATTTGGACTTTCCATGAATATGAGTTGACAAGATGTTATTAAGGAAGAGCATCCTAACGAACCAGCAGTGGGATGGGGAATGTAGCTCACTGGGTAGAGAGTTTGCCTACCATGCATAATTGCCTCTGTTCCTTCCTCAGGGCACATCTATAATCCCAGTACAGGGGAGGAGAAGGCCAGAAGAGCGTAAATTCAAGGTCATTCTTGTTTACCTAGTGAGTTTCTGTCTCAACAAACAAACATCATCGATAGATGGATGATAGATGGATAGATAGATAGATAGATAGATAGATAGATAGATAGATAGATAGATAGATAGAAAGAACATTGAGCCTTTGGATGGATGATAGAACATTGAGCCTTTTGACTAAGTTGATAGCATAGAAAGAGGGGCTGGTTGAAGACTAATCTCTCAAACGTACAGATATGAGTCACTACTTTAAAGAATAAGCTGCAGTTTTGTTCTCAGGGAAATCCTTTCTTGTTTTGTTTTCTCCTGTGAAAAAGCCTTAGGAAGGTGTCCTCACTGACTGGTCATAAATAGTGTCCAGAGCTGTCATAACCGCTACATGAAAAGATTCTGTAATTTTGCAGTGATATGTTCATAGCCAAATTGTAAATCTTATTCTTTTGTGATATTAAGATAAATCTATTTATACTTATTTATATTAGTGAACATCTTGGTTTTAAATGTATATCAAGATATGTAATAAAAAATATTTTCTTTAAAATAGAAATAAATAAATAATCACACTTTTGTCTCATGTAATATTTGAAATTTCTTTTCTTAAATGTGATTTTTTTTTATTTCTAAGAGATTCCTTTTCATCTTCTTAAGTAGTAAGGATGTTGTCTTTTGATTATCCTCATGTGAATTATTTTTAGCTCCTTTGAAATTGTACTTTCTCGGGCACGTTGTCCTCTAATATTTTTTCTGTTATTGATTCACCTAAAGATGACCACACTAACATATAGGCTTTGAATATAATCTTATCATCTTCAGTTGTATTTTAATTGTAGACTGTTCTGTAATATACATGCAGTGAGGCTATAAACAATTATGAATCCATTGCTTCGCCTGTATTCTTTGTCTTGATGTTGAAATACTTTAAAGCAAGTTCCATATGCAAAGACTTTGAACATGCAATTGGAGCAAAAGGTGTATGTTTCTATCAAGGTACCATCATCAGAATTGGTTTCTGGTGGTAGGGCATTCTTTAAGCTGTCCTAAAAGCTCATGTCCACTTATACCTGCTAGAATAGCAGAAGCTACAGTGATTGGGTTGTGCAGACACTTCTCAGAGCACCCATGTGCACACACTATCTTACACTAATGCTGAGGTTGTCAATATAAACACAGCGTAATGTCTGTGCTCAAGTCACTTGTAGTTTAACAGTGAAGGGTTGTATACTTACAGAGTAAGAATATAGATGGCAGTTTTACTACGTCTGTGCAGGATAGAATACTTCAGCTGCAGCTTTGAAATGGATTGGTGGTGGGGAAGGAGGGATTCATGGTCTGATTCTGAGAGATAAGTCAGGTTGTAGGTGGAAGCTGCTCATTCATTCCTGGCCATCCAGGACCAAAATGATCACATAAAAACTATATTAATTGCAATACTGCTTGGCCTAGTAGCTTCAGCATCTTTCTAGCTAGCTCTTATATCTTAAATTAACCCATTTCTATTCATCTGTACATCACCACAAAGTTGTGTTCTACTGGCAAGGTTCCACCATCTTTCTCCTTGGGCAGCCACATAGTGTCTCACTGACTCCGCCTACTTTCTCCCCTATCTCTGCTTGGAATTCCCACCTTAACTCCTGTATACCCTGTGATTGACCCAAGCAGCTTCTTTATTCATTAACCAAACACAGTCCCAGCATACAGAGGGCAATGTCACATCAAGGTCATCGTGGCTGGACTGTGGATGCTGGCACAGCATGATGGGCTCAGCAGCAGACTACAGTGCACTGTGTGCTCACTTTATGGTGTGGAAAGTCCTTCTGTACATGTGCTGCTTTTAGTGGTTAATAAATACAGAAGCTGCTTTTGGCCAATGGTTTAACAGAATATAGCCAGGCTGGGAAAGATATAGAGAGAGTAGGCAGAGTCATGGGGAAGCCAGTTAGCCTCCACCAGAGACAGATGTTCAAGAACTTTACATGGTAAGCCACAGCCACGTTGTGATACTCAGATTAATATAAATCGGTTAATATATAAGGGTAAGCCAGAAATATACTTAAACTAGTGGCCAAACAGTATTGCAAATAATATAGTTTCTGAGTGATTATTTCGTGGTCTAGGCAGCCAGGAATGAACAAACAGCTTCCAGCCTACAACTTTAGGAGTAAAGATTTTCAATTCCATGTTTTGCAGTTCTACCTGATCAAATTGAATGTTAATGGGGGTATGTTTACAAACACATAGTTAAGATATTGAGAAATACTGAACTTTGGCAATAAACTTTTGGATTTTTTTTTTTGAGGCAAGATCTCACTGTCAAAGTCATGCTCTCCCTGCTACAGCCCCCTGAACGCTAGGATTACTTACATTTAATACTAGATCTGGCTTCAGCCATAATATTTGAATACCCATGAACAAAATAAAATTGAACATGATTATGTTGCAACACTTCACACTATTCTCAAAATTACTAACAACCTTATTTGAACACTAATTCTTCAAGCATTTCACTGCTGTTTCTTTGAAGAAGTCTGTACAACAACATGGTCTTGTTGAACTTATGGCATGAGGACACCATAAATAATGCAACCCATTTTCTTATTTTTTTTTCTTTAACTAGTCTTAGAACTACTATGCATCACCATTGTGAATAAACTATATATAAAGTTGCTAATATTTCTATTAACTGTGTTACCTAACTTTTCCCCTCTCAAGGACTTGTTGCTGGTATTCTAGCGATTAATAGCATAATTATAGTCAAAACTTCTTGGACCCTTTATAAATCAAACAGAAGCTCTGACTTGTAAGGAAAGAAGAGGAGGGATGCCCCGGTGTAAGAAGAGAGCAAGAATCCACTCTTTCTCCATCCGTCCACCCTGTTTGGGTGGGTGCTCAATGGATTAGATGATGGCTGCCCACATTGTGAGGTTCATCATCTTTATTTACACCACTGCTTCAAATATTTATATGGTCTAGAAACATTCCAAGACTCACCCAGAAATAATGTTTTACTAGCTCTCTGGGAAGCCCTTTTTGTGAGTACTAGTTTGCATATGAAGTTAATGATTATCACTTATACACACACACACACTCGCACACCTGCCTTGAACATACTAGAGAAATTGAGGAACTCAAGATTCTTATTTCTAAATGCCTTTCTTCAGTGAACGAAATTAGGATTCCTTGGAGAAATAGTTCTTTTCAAAGTGGAAGCAGGAAAAATAGGTGAGTACGAGAGATCTTCCCAAGTATCAGAAATGAAGGGTTTTTGGAAAATGTGTACTTTAAAATAACAGTGACATGTTCAAAAGACTCAAGACTCGGCATGGACAAGCCCCTGCCAATCAAACTTGAGATGCTGCAAGCCAATATATTGGTAACAGATGATAGCTTACGGAATTAAAGAATAGTTTGAGTGTACATATAAATGAACAAGTAAAGATGTGACTCTCCTTTCAGCAGAATTCTAGCTAGTGTACGAAGGAGTTAAAGATTTAGAAAAATAAGCAAGGGCAGAATCACAGCAATGATGATTTCAGGCAAGAATCATCCATGGATGCTAGAGTTACCAGTGAAAATCAGATGCGACATCTGATCCTTCTGTAGTTTTAATTTTTTATCCCAGAGGACTTAACTCTTACACATGACACTTCTACTTACAAGAAGTTTCCAATATAAAAACTTGATATTTATTCTTTTAACCAGGTGATCATTGTGCCACTAGAAGTGGGTAAGGTATCAGGGCTTTTAAATATGTCAAATAAGACCTTGGCTTCTTTCCTATGCTATTGTCAAAAATTCAGAAGTGAAAGAAATTACACAAATAACAGATTCAAATTCTGAGGAAGCTTCAGGAAAAAAAAAAGAACTTGGGGAAAGTCTACAAAATATTTGACCTGCATTTTCCCAATGCAATAGAAGAGTTAAAATAAGTTAATTAAAAAAGAAAAGGGGCTGGGATGTGGCCCAGATGGTAGAAGCCCTGCCCAGCATTCTGGACAGGGTCCAAAGGGGGAGGACCAGGGATGGAAAAGAAATAGATAATGAAAGTAGGAAAAGAATCAAAAGCTAGGGACAAGAGGGCTGCAAAATCTGATGAGCCAGGCGAGCAAATTTATTAATGGCACCTTTTACACCCCTCAAATGGGGAAGCAGAAATCAAACCAGTGAAGAGCATCAGATAGCAGAAACACAGGAACTTGAGATAGCTCAAGTTCCCCTTTAGTGAGGTACATTCTGGGTTGGCAAACAAAGCATTTGACACACACATACAAGGGGAATGTCAAGTACTAGTTTCTAGACTACAGCACCCTAGCCGGGCCACTGGCACCAGTACACAACTGACCTTGTGTGGTATGATCCTGGCTAGGAGAGGAGCAAAATGCCCACATTCATCATCAGGGCCTCTGGGCAGTCTCCACTACTGTCCAGCCCCCAACAGGTAGAGTTCTTGTCTACCAAGCATGAAGCCTTTGGTTTATTTCTCATTACCATATGAATTAGGAGCAGTGGTACATAAACACAGGAGGTGGAGGCAGGGGCATTAGATGTTTGAGGTCATCAGTTACATAGTATGAGGCAACTGGGTACATGAGAATGTTTTTCTTTTTCTATGAAAGTAGGTTGGGGGTATGGGGGAATGAAGCAAGAGTGAAGAAATCCTGGAACCCCTAAGCTAGATTGGGGGAGGGGTGAACTAAAACTCAGACACATAATGAAGACAAAATAATCAGTATCAGTGGTGTGGAAGAAGATGGCACTCTAAGGTAAAGATAGTATGGTTAGCAACTTTAATGTATTTAGTGCACAAATTCATGAAAAGGCACAGATTCTTAATCCTTGTCCAATAATCAATACAAACCCCAGATAGATCGCCCTGCATTAATTCAACAATTTTTTTTTTTGAGATAGGTTCTCACCTAGCAGCCAAGGCTGCCCAATACCCACTGTGTAGTCAGGACTGGCCTTGAACTGTCGGGAATCCCAGTTCTACCAGCTAAGAGCTAGGACAAGAGGTGTAAGCTACTGTACTTAGCAAGAATTGAAATTTTATTTAAAAACCTAAATCTAGATTTTCTGTGCAAAGCACAGAAGTTTAACCAAGAAAATATCAACAACTAGAACAAGCCCATCACAAGCAAAGAGACAAGGTCACACCTCCGCATCCCTCTCAGGCAGGACCATTTCTTAATGACCAAGCACTCAAATATATGAGCCTGTGGTGCCATTCATTTTCAAACCATCACACCATATGACCAGGTACACATCTTTTGGATACATAACCAAAGGACTTTGTGTCCTACTAAAGAGATACTTGTTCACTCTTGCTTCTTGCTGCTCTTCACAACAGAAAATGGAAACCAGTAAGCTGTCCATCAACTAATGGATTGATAGTGAAAATGTGGTACATATATACAATGGACATTTACTGAACTGTGAAAAAATTAATTACAATTGCAGTTAATGAACTGAGCCAGAAAATAACACATGGAGGTCACACCCACCCACACCTTAAATGACAAATGCCTCATCATTGTCTAATATATGGATCCTAGCTCTTTATCATTAGATTTGTGTGTAAAAGTGAGAGAAATAAAAAAAAGAGGTCGAAATGACTTATTGTCTTGGCTTAAACTGACCTTACTGCTTAGGCTAAAATGAAAAACACTTCAAGGAAAAAACAGAACACATAACAAGGGCTATCTGGTAGAGACTGATCACACCTGGAATACTGTTGCCACAGGAGTAGTGAGAAACTGACCAATCAGAAACACTTGTTTATATTATGCTTCATTTACATACCCCAAGGACAGACTGTAACAAGCCAATCAAAGCCATGCTCATATCCATACTTCATTTGCATGATGACATCATTCTTTATTAATTTTGTACCATTTTTGTAACCGATTGCTGTTCTCAATTAGGTCCAAGTATGCAAATTAGGTGAAAAGTAGAGGTCCTCTGAGTTTTGCCTATGAAAGTCCCTGCAACCCTAGGAAGGAAGCTGCTCCTGCCCTCTCTGCATTGAGAGTGCTGGATGAGTTCTGTGCCTGGCTCGTGTTGTGCTTTGGAATAAACCTTGCTCTTGCATCCAAGTCTCGGACTCTGGTGGTCTCTCTAGGACTCAAGGGTCTGGACATAACAAAACTTGTAGTAGCTGTAGAAACCAGGACCAGAAATAGACCACGGGGAGAGAGGGCAGTGATCTTAAGAGAAGGATAGCAGCGCAAAGGTAAAATGAAGGTGGGAAAACATGGACCTCTGAAGCCATTTCTGACAACTCAGTCTCAGCAGTAATGCTTCCCCTGTGCCCCCTGGGAACCAAGGACCTAACAGTTGCCCACACACGTACTGAAATGTTGGGAACTTTCAATCATCTCCCTGAGTCCTTGTGAATGTTCGCCAAATAGAACTCAGTTATTGAATAGGGGCAAGATAACCCTTAGGCGTTGACTCACTGACTGACGTTTTGACTTAGGCCCTGGGAAAGGGGCAAAGTGACCCTCAGATGTTTTCCCTTGCCTCATCTGATCTGCCAACCACTCTCCAGCCAATTATTGGTAATAGCCCTTTTGAATAAGCCAATCATAATAGTTAAAGAACAGCCCCCAGACACTCCTTCCTTCTGTGGTGTTTCCCCTTTAAGACTAGCCTGTACCAGCCATTCAGGGTCTTTCCTAGCCTCCCGAATGCTGGAAGACCCTGTAATAACAGAATTAATAAAATCCGCGTGCTTTTACATCAGCCGTGGAAGTAAGAGAACATCTCTGGGGTGGGGGAACTCCTCCTCCTCAGTGATTGGACTCTAGGGTCCAACAACCAAGAGGTTAAAGTGGGGAGACAAATGGGAGGGTAAAGCAGGTGCAACTTTAGGAAGAGTTAAATAACATTTGAAATGTTTGAAAAAGTCACAAGCAAGTCTGCTAATGTATATGTATTCTAAAAGATGTAACCTAAGTAAAGCTTAATTATAATTTCCCTACTTCCTGAATATATTACCAGTAGCACAGACACTGAGAGCAACAATAAATAAATGGGACTCATAAAACTGAGAAGTTTTTGTAAGGCAAAGGACACAGTCAATAAGACAAAATGGCTGCCTACAGAATGGGAAAAGATCACCAATTCCACATCGAACTCCAAAATATACAAAGAACTCGAGAAACTAGATATCAAAATACAAAATAATTCACTTAAAAATGGGGTACAGATCAAAACAGAGAATTCTCAACAGAAGAATCTCAAATAGCTGAAAGACACTTAAGGAATTGCCCAACATTCTTAGCCATCAGGGAAATGCAAATCAAAGTGACTCTGAGATACCATCTTACACAAGACAGAGTGGTTAAGATCAAAAACACTGATGATAGCTTATACTGGAAAGGATGCAGAGTAAAGGGAACACTCTTTCATTGCTGGTGGAAGTTCAAACTTGTACAGTCACTTTGGAAATCAGTATGGTGGTTTCTCAGAAAACTGAGAATTAATCAAGATCCAGAAATACCATTTTTTGGGCATACACCCGAGAATGCACACTCACACTACAAGGACATTTGCTCAACTATGTTCATAGTAGCCAGAACCTGGAAACAACCTAGATGCCCCTCAACTGAAGAATGGATCAAGGATATATGATACATTTCAGTGGAAAAAAAAAGCAAGGACATCTTGAAATTTGCAAGCAAATGGATGGAACTAGAAAAAACATCTTGAGTGAGATAGTCCAGACACAGAAAGACAAACATGATATGTACTCACTCATAAGTAGGTATTAGACATAAAGTAAATGATAACTAGTCCAGAATTGCAGAGAAGTTAGGTAACAAGGAGAACCCTAAGAGAAACATACATGGGTCCCCTGGGAAGGGGAAATAGACAAGAACTACTGAGAAAATTGGTAGTTGGTGGGGAGGGAAGGCAGAAGGGGAGGGGGACAGGAGAAGGGAAATGAGAGGAAAACATGAGGGAACGGGATGAAGTACGATTAATAAAAACTCAGAGACAGAAATTGGGGTTCAACCTGAAGGTTACAAAAGCAAAACCGCCAGCACTGGCTATTATCTTGACCTCAGTCTGAAAATGGTGATCCTGCCTCTAGGAAACCTCAGAATGAAACTGTGACNTTTTTTTTTTTTTTTTTTTTTTTTTTTTTTTTTTTTGAGACAGGGTTTCTCTGTGTTGTTTTGGAGCCTGTCCTGAAACAAGCTCTTGTAGACCAGGCTGGCCTTGAACTCACAAAGATCCGCCCGCCTCTGCCTCCCAAGTGCTGGGATTAAAGGCACTTGCCACCACCGCCCGGCCCTGCTTGGTTTCTATGGCAAGTTAGTGTGACTACTGGGCTTAAAGGTGTGTGTCATAGCTGCCTAGCTGCCTGGTCTGTAACACTGGACAGTGTGTCTATTTTGCTTTTCTGATCTTCAGGAAATCTTTATTTATTAAAATGAAAATGAAATGCCACTACAACAGGATACTCAAGAAGAAAGAAGGACAGAGAGAAAGAGCAAGGAAAGAGATATCTTGGTTGAGGGAGCCATTATGGGGCTACCAAGAAACCTGGCACTAGGGAAATTCCTGGGAATACACAAGGAAGACCCCAGCTAAGACCCTAAGCAATAGTGAAGAGGGTACCTGAACTGGCCTTCCCCTGTAATCAGATTGATGACCACCCTAATTGTCATCATAGAAACTTCATCCAGCAGTCGATGAAGCAGATGCAAAAGATCCACAGCTAAGCACTGGATTGAGCTCCCAGAGTTCAGGTGAAAAAAGGGAGGAGTAATAGTAAAAGCAAAGGGGTCAAGACCATGATGAGGATACCCACTGAATAGTTGACCCAAGTTAGTGGGAGCTCACTGACTCTGGACTGACAGTGGGGGAGCCTGCATAGGTCCAAACTAGGACCTCTGAATGTGGGTGACAGTTGTGTGGCTGTGGCAGTCTGTGGGGACACTGGTAGAGGGAACAGGATTTATCTCTAGTGTTTGAACTGGCGTTTTGGAGCCCATTCTCTTTGGAGGGATGCCTTTATCAGCTTAGATATAGGGGGGAGGGCCTTGGTCCTGCCTCAAAGTGATATGCTAGACTTAGTTGACTTCCCATGGGAAGCCTTACCCTCTCTGAGGAGTGGATGAGGGTGGGGAGGGTGGGAGGTGGGGAAAGTGGGAGGAGTGGAGGGAGAGGGGAAATGGGATTGGCATGTAAAACGAGAAAAGATTGTTTTAAAAAATAAATTAAAAAGAAGAGATCATAACTTAAAAAAAAATATTTACCCTAAATCTGGGGCAATGCTCCCTGCAGACTAAACAAGACACTCAGTGCTGGGCATGGGTACTGCCTTTCAGGTTGTTATTTGGGGGGGGAGGATTCTAAGAGATGCCCCAAACAGTGCAAGATTCCACCATTGCTTTTAGCTGCCTCCTATAGTTTTCCTGAGTTATCTTGCATGGCTCTAATAGATCTCTTGCTGGAAGAGGCCAAAGTGTTATTGGGAGCTCACCAGAGACCACCCCCAGACACATTGTATAGTCAGTTGAAACTGACTGTTTATTTATTGACTTATTCCAACTGGTTGGAACCACACCCAAGGTTCAGGGATCTAAGTGTGGCCCCAAGTGTCCAGAATGCAGTTTTTAAGGGCAGAGACCTCGTCCAGGCATCATGCTCAGCAGCTGTAAGGGGGAGGGGTCACCTCACAGAGTGAGCAGTTTGAAGCAAGCAGTTTTAACAGAAGCTAAGATAAGCTGGTAGCTGGGGGAGGTTCTGCCCGCACAGGCAGTTTTGACAAAGGCTCAGATAAAAGTTAGCTGGGACAGCCTGACCTTTGGTTCATAGAATAGAGTCGGGCAATTTTCCATGGGATGCTCCATCAAAGGAGATCAGATTCTAGTTAAACCCGAAATAGTCTCAGCAAGAAGGCAAGATGGGGGAACCTCTGCACTCTCTTTCTCTATTACATGGGAGACACCAGAGGTTAGACTCTAACCAATGTACTTGCTAGAGAGTGACCAGGACTAACAGAGCAGTTTCTTCTTCAGTGACAGGATCCAGGGAGGAAGAACCAGGGATCAGAAAATAAAGAAGATGGGAAAGTTTGGGAGCAGGAGGTATTGGGCAAGCTGTCTTATGCTGATCAAGCTCATTAAGAAGTACGGTATCTTAGATATAGTTTGAGGGGGAAAATGGGACAGAGTGAGCAGGAAACTATCACCCAATGGGAGTTAGTCTTTAGTAAGCTAATTAAGCATGCTGCACAAAGGGAACAGGATGTCTCGAGTCCATCACAGGCAGACACACAGCAGTCCTGGGCCTGACGACTCCAGTCTCTTTAGGGGAAAGCTGAGGAATCCAAGTTCTCTTCAGGACCCAAACCCTAACCTTGGAGGTCCTGGCCCCAGCCCCAGGCCAGACCTTGCCAAGTTTGCCCCTGGACAAGGGAACTAATGTTCTCTTTGTCCTTTCATCAGTGCTTCTGAGAAAGCCTTGATCAGCTCAGCTCAGAACAACACAGAGGAGCAGCGTCAACTGGGCAAACAATGCCCACAGTGATTCTGAGGGAAACCACGTGTTCAGCCACACCCAGACCCATCCCACCAGATAGCCCAAGTGACAAAGGATCCTTAGGGATTCCCCCTAGTCCCTAAGAAATCCCCTAACTGACCTTAGCATGATACAGAGCTTGGCTATTTTTGGCCACCTGCTTCATCTTAAACACCCCCAGGAAAGTAGAGCCCCAAAAGAGAACAGTAAGCAACAGTGTGAAAGGAGAAAGTGGACGAGGCTTTAAGAGGAGCAATGCATTATTCAGGCGTGAGCATAGGTTGCTGGCAAGACAGGCAGGAGACTCACAGTCATCAACCAGAGCACCAAGAATGCAGAGAGATTTGCCCACGTCTGTCTGTGGGTGTCTCTTGCTCATATTTTTGTTTCTCTAATTTTTCTCCCGACACTGCTGGTACTCGATGGTTACAACCTTGTGTCGTTTTGTTTTTCATTTCTTCCTCCATTGGATTCCTCCTTACAATTGTTTTTCTACATCATTAATATAATAATTAATAGATTAATAGATTAATATAATAATTAATGTATAATCACTGTTTCTTAACAATCCTATGACACATCCTGGAGAGCAAGATACAACAACGGCTCTAGAGTTATTGGTTGGCGTAATCATGTTACTCTCGCTTAAACCTTGTTTTCTAATCTGGTAAAATTGTGTTTTCTAAGGTTTACAGTGTTTCCAAATAAACTTCTAATGGGGAAGGCATCTGGCCTTCTCCTACTGCAGTCAATCTATCCAAATAGAGTGAGTTTGGGGAACCTCTCAGGTGGGCTTGTACCCCTGATTAGCATGGGAGAAGATGCAGAAGATTAATTATCACATTTCTGCTCCTTAAATCTTTCCGGGACCACAGGTGGAAGTGGAGGGCATGGCAGGAGGGTAGGGATGTGGAGAGGAGGAAGAGACATCAGATGACCATGTAAAAGAAGATGACTGACAGATTACATGTAACAGGTAGAGCGTTTCTGGGAAAGCCTGCGATTTGTGAAAAGTGTGGCTGCTGTGTAAATGACGAGCCCACCCCTTTCTTAGTAAACTGTACTTCAAAGCTACAGGAAACCCTGTCTTGAAAACCAAAACAAACAAAGAAACAAACTGTCATTTGTGTCTCGGGGACAATTATTCCCCCTGGACACAGTGACCTGGAAACTTCAGTGGGTGCTCATCCACCCCCGACTCAGATCCCAACTGTAACGCAAGGTTGCACACTTATAGATCATCACCAGGATGGTCTTTTACTGCTAAATCAGCCACAAAGGGATCAGGAATTGTCGTTCCTGAATTACCCATTGGCCGATAGATGGCGCTATGGGACCATACCGACTTTTTCCTCTGTTGTCTGGGGACTGAGACTTTATTCCAGCTAAACCCTTTCTATTAAAATAATAATAATTATTCCTGCGCTTTTTGCGTTTCCTTCATTCCTCTTTTACTATCTTTTCCTTTTAGAGGAGGAATAAATTGTAGCCTGGAGACAATGAAAAGGGAAGGCCCTCAAGGGGCTGGGATTTCTCTGAACCCCTCAAGCTGGGTCTTCAGAGGCCAAGCATCCCCTAGTTCCATTCTATTCACATGCTTGATGCAGATACACGCATAGATCATAATTTAGCCTGCATCTTGTCTTTATTATTGTTTTATGATTTTTGTTTTATTACAACATATAATATGTAAGGTAGTTGTATTATTGTATTCATATCTTCACCTTTGGAATGTTTGTCAACTATTGTCTCGAATGAATTGTATTCAGAAAATGTGTTAAGCCACGAAAAGCTTAATGATGGGGACTCTAGACTAAAGTACATCTAACGGATATTTTTGGTCTTACCATGACTTATGAATCCTTCATTAAAGGTGCGGGACGATGAAGGAGAAAATTTCAGTTCTAAAATGCTTCTGACGGTGCCTCTTGATGCAGGAGCTAGGTGTACGCAATGATAAAGAGAAATACTCATGGTAAAACTATGGTCTGGGTACATAAACAAAGAACAACGGGAACACAATGTGATTAACAGCCAACAAGACACCAGCAAAGGTCTTGGACCGCTCACACCTCAAAGGACAGTGAGTCACTATGCTGCAGGCAGAGCTAACAGCCAACAGCCAGGGTCAGTCACTGCTGACCAATCAGATCTCAACAAGGGCGAGAGGAGCATCACTCAGTTCCCTAAGTGGGAGTGCCCCTCCCGCGAGAGAAGTTTGTAATCATCTCCCCGACTGCACTAGGGGAACATCACAGAGGATGGGGCCTTTAACTGGTGGGGCCTAAGATGCGCTTGGAGGATTAACCAAACCCAGAGAAATGATATCAGTCTTTGGTCTGTGGAAAACACAGTTCTCATGAACAGCCAGCCACTCGCAAGGGCCCGGAGGCAGCCCCCGCTTCGAACCCTGTGTGCGACTCTACTGCTGGATTTCTGCGCCATATCTGTAAACTCTGGGCATGTCCCTCCTTTTCCCGCATTCCTCACTGGACTGGAATATTCCCTAATAAAGACTGCCTTCGCTTCACTTCCTGAGGTGTGTCCCCATCTTTTAATTCTCAGACTTCACTGCCTCAGGTGGACTTTCCGTGACTGTTGAGCTTCTGGTGCCTGAGTCCTTGAGCCAGGCTCTCCTGCGCCTTGTGTGAACATCCTCAGAGACTTCTTTCAGCTCTGCTCCTGTCGCTTGTCATCCACGTACTGAGGTATAGAATTCGGGCTGCCTCCAGGGGTTCATGTGATTCTCCTGGTAAGATGCGATTCTATGAAACACTAACTGCTGGAAAGCAGTGTGTCTGCAGGAACTCTCCAGGACGAATTTACTTCCTGTTATGTGGTCCTGTGTGCACCATAAAAATCCTATCGAGGTCTACTTTTGGCAGCTGGGAAGGTGGTTAGGAGCCAAGAGGCTGGCAGCATCCAAAGCCTGTGGAACACACTCCCTGGATGGGCTGGTACTGCGGTCCCTGCACTGTTCAGGGTGGGACAGGGTTTGCATGCTGTCACTTTGTCGTGCCTCCCTGAACATCACTAAACGCTAATTCACGTAAATGTATTGGGCGGGGACGCTGGTTAGTAGTAGAAGGTCTAGGGACTTTCCGGTTAATCAGTATTCATATTTATCAGCCAGATGTGAAGCATTTGCTCTTGGGATTTCAGGAGCATGTAGTCAGTCTTTACATAGTCTGCATGGTTTTCCATTCTCTTAGAGTGTAAGTTGAACTTTGTCATACTGTAAACACTCTCGGCACCATCTCCTGTTCTCTGCTCCTCCCAGTTCCTCAGCTGAGTCCATCAAGATAGATCTCTGCTGTACCGCCTCCTCTCCCTGGAGGCACCCTTGCCACCACTGCATAGCTCCTCTTCACCTGTGATGTACAGCTAGGGTAGCGCCCGCTGAGCGCATCCAGGACAGCCTCGGTCTTCATTGTCTTGCAGGCTGCAGCACAGCCCTGCCTGCTCTCTTGTTCCCTGGCTGCAGGTGAGTGGGGGTCTGCTTCTCTTGCTCCTCACCCATGTTTATGCCATCTCTGCTATTCCCGGATTCACACACAGAACCTGGATAACACGGGATTCGCGCATAGAACCCGGACATCACCAGATTCAAACACCGAATCTAAATTTCGTCACCAGCTTCACACATGGAACCTAGATGACGTCACCGGATTCACTGAACCTAGCACCTACCTAGGCAGTGCCTATTTAGGCAGAGAGAACCTGCTCACTGCTCAGCACAAGAGCATCCGCCAGTACCAACCTGTGAGTCCTGTGGGAGGGACTCGATCAGATACTTGGGCCCTGGGTCCTCCAGGATGGTGAAGACACAGCTGGCGAAGATGCATCTCAAATGCCCATGGCCAGAATCCGGAGTCCCAGCTGTGCAGGGCTAGAGTTCAGAGACGCCCTCCAAGAGACACAATCACATTAGAAAAACTAAGGCAGCACACACTTGCTAGCTTCAGGCTTTCAGAGAAGGCGCTGCCCACCAGTTCAGCCTGGCATTGCACTCTGGCTCCTCCAGAGTTTGTAAGACGCCCCTCCTCTGCAGAGGGCAGGAGAGAAGGGGAGCTGGAGAGATGGTGGGGACCGATTGCCTCTCAGGGTGCCTCGTAATCTACATTAGCACTCAACTGCGCTGCCTCTGGCTTATCATTTTTAAAAATTACCCTTCTTTTCAATTTTGCACCTGAAATTTGCGAACAGTTTGATTGCTGTGTTTCAGCAACATTAGAATTCTCTTTTTTGTTTTACTATGAGTATTACGTTTGCATGTGTGTCTGTGTGTGTGTGTTTGTGTGTGTGTGTGTGTGTGTGTGTGAGTGCAGGCACGTGTGCCGCAGACCACGTGGGGAGGTCAGAGAGCAAATTTTAGGAGCAGATTCTGGGCTCAAAATCAGGTCCTGGAATTTTGCGCGGCACTACTGAACCATCTGACCAGCTGTAGACTTTCTGAAAATGCACCGCATACCGCTTTGGATGCGGCAGGCAGGCACTGATGCAAATTGTAAAAACATGCCTGTGGGCAGTTAACATTGGATAATTAGTTTCTTTCAACCTCTGTTCATAACAACAGTACATGGACAACAATGATTATGTCCGGTGTGGCTCAAAGTGTTTTCATCCCTTCTCCATCCCGTAGATTGCTGCATTCCATCCTCTGTGCAGAACCCAGTGATTACTCTGGGGAGGAAAAAACAAATGGGCAGTAACTTTGACAAATGCCAAACTTCTAAAAACTTTGCAGGTAAAGCTTCTTGCAAAAACATTTTTCAAATTGATTCCTGTCACTGCTGTAATTAAAATATAGCTACAGCTTTAATGCCCAATATGAGTGTTATTCTCACCAAATCTTTCTCTCCATGATTAACGCTCACGAACCTCACACTCTAATTGAGATTTATCATCTGTGTTATAAACATATTGGTTGCACATTGCTTCCCTGCTCCATCATCACATCTGGAATAGCCTGTGCTCAGCTGATGAGCTTGGAAGTGCAGAGCTGCCCCCTCCTGATATCTCTGCCCTCCCCTCTGCTGCCATCAATCACTACCAGCAAAGCGAGTTCTGTGGGGACTCAGTGTCCAGCACAAGGCAGAGGGCATCACCTTCTTACTTTTGGTGATTCTCGCACCAGTGGGAACCAGCTGCTCACCTGGCCAGCTAGAGGGGAAGAAAACCAGTTTGAACCCAATTCTGTCTGACTTCTCCGTTCTGCCTGCCCTGCTTCAGTGGGGTCACTAGGAACCAACTTCAGTCGTTTGTCATTCACACCCCTCAAGCTGGCCTAGAATTCACTAGGTAGCTACAGGTGGTGCAACCTCACGGCCATTTCTGTGTGCTGTGGTTTCAGATGTGAGTCTATGCCCAGCTTGCCACTCACTGTTTATTCATAAACATATATGTTCATTTCTTCCTCAAAGCCCGTGGAAGTAGAAGACCAGCTACTTTCTTATATTAAGACAAACAGACATGCTAGTTTGAAGGAAATAAGAAAGTTTTGTTAGTAAAGGCAAGACCAGACTATCATAATGAGAAATTTGATTACAAAGAATCAAATGAGTTGCCAATCAGAGGCCTGAGAGTGTCCTGCCAACGGGGGCAGGTAAAACGGGGGCAGGTAATGCACACATCTGTGCACTGGAGAGACGGGAATCAGAAACAGCAACTCATAGAGCTTTGGCACAGCAAATGATTTATTCATAGGAGAATGTAGACAGAATACAGAACATAGGCATAAACTTCTTTTTTACCCTTCTGTATTAAACTCTATTTTATGGCATTAGGTCTGGAGCCTTAAGAATAATGCGTTGTATATACATGTAACAGACTCTGGGCTAGATTGCGTGTGTCTGGGAACTCATTCATATTGCAAGCCGGCATCCAGATTTTATTTGCTGTAGCCACTGGCATGGACTTAATGCCTGCTCAAACTGCAACGATCTTTTAAACTTTCTCATTGGACTACAACTCTTTCTTCAAAAATGATTTATTTAAGAAAATATTATTTTTCAATTATTAAAAAAAACTAATTTTGTTTTGTGTGCAAACACAATGATGGGGAAGGGATGAGGTAGATAGAGTGTCTTCCTTCCTTTATTTCCTGAATTACAATGCTGTTTATCACTATTTCTGTTCGTCTCTGATTGGCTCTTGAACAGCCCACATTTCCCTGTTTCACTCTAGTTCTGGTGTTGGTCTTCTATTGATTGGGAAGATAAGACTCTGTACTAAGTAGCAAACAAAAAGCCTGAAGCATATGCATTTATTGAGTACGCAATAACTAAAATGCTGTATTGGCTGCTCTATACCAGCTGCTCTGCTCTCATACTCAGCACCCTCAGGAGTGCTGGTTCATCCTGAGGTTAAGCAGATGTCCAAACACGAAACAAATGATGGAGTAGAGACCACGTTTGCATTTCTCTGGCATCCAAACTCTTGTTTCCCATGGAAATGTGCTTTAAGTTAGAAGTCATTTTGAAATACTTTTCATAATAGTAACCTCTGAATTTACCCAAGAGACCCCAGAGATGGGTACAGGAAGAGCCAAAGAAGGGACGGCAGAAAAAGCCCAGAAAGCTGGAAACGGTGTTTAACACTGTAAGGGTGCAGCACAGAAAGTTACATTTCATCTTTATCTTCTGTTCCTTTCCCAACCCTAGTTACTGATCTTAATTATGTTCTCTGGCTCCTCGCTGATACCCCCAAAGAGGCAAGTTGTTCTGTTCTAAGTTAGGTCCCTTAGATGCTTTAGATGCAATAAACTGTCCAAATATCTTCAAATCCTTTTAGCCATTCTTGTGTCCTCCCCCTACCCCTGCTCCCCTTAACCCTCCTCCCTCTCTCTCTCCCTCCCTCCCTTGGCAATGTAGGCAGGGGACCAGTTCCCAAGACTTGATTCCTTAATGAATGGAAAGCTACAAGCCCTGCCCTTGGGGAGCACCTGAAGCCAGCTCCCTGCAGCTTCTAAGTTCATAGTTGCTGACCACCAAGGATACCTGGCATTAGAAGTGGCTGCAGTTTTAAATGTCAAATCCTCTAGGAAAAGACTGTTTATATCTTTCTAGAATTTTTCTATAATTTTTAACTCCTGTTGAGCCACTCTTCTTTACACTGCAGCTTGTTCAGAAAGGCTGAGTCAGCCGGAAATGACATCCTAAAGAGCAGACATTCTGAGCTGGTGGACCAGAGAAATGACACCTAAAGAACAGAGATTCTGAGTTGGTGGACCAGAGAAATGACACCTAAAGAACAGACATTCTGAGCTGGTGGACGAGAGCCTCCTGAGCCTTAAAGCTGTTTGGTGCTGGTGATTGTCTGTTCCACACAGAGCTCTGTGCAATGTAGTGTGCACTTACGCCCACTCAGGTTCCGAATGGACTGTTAGTGTTGGGGACTCATACACCTCATTGCATCTGAACACCCCAAACTCTACAACATTACAGACAGTACTGCATCTGGACTTTTCCAAATTCTGCTCCATCATACACAGCACTTCACATAGGTTCCCCCAGACTCTATCGATCATATACAGCATTGGATCTAGACTTCCCAAAACTCTACCACATCACACACAACACTGCATGTGGGCTCCCTCAGATCCCCACATCACACAAATCACTGCATCTGCCCCCCCAGACCCCACATAACACACTGCACTGCATCTGGAGTACCCCAGACCTCCACATCACACACAACACTACATGTGGGTTCCCCAGACCCCGCATCACACACCGCGCTGCATCTGGGCTCCCCAGGCCCCATTTCCTACTATATGATGTTTTTTTTTCTTTTTCTCTAACACAAATACTGACCACATTTTACATCTCTTTATTTATTTGTTTTTTTGTTGAGCATACACTATACTGCTGACAAGGAAGGCACCAGGTCTTATTACATTACAGATGGGTGTGAGCCACCATGTGGTTGCTGGGAATTGAACTCAGGACCTCTGGAAGAGCAGCCAGTGCTCTTACCCTCTGAGCCATCTCTCCAGCCCCACTTTTTATATCTTCTGGGCAGAGAAATGATCCATTTTCTCATAGCTCAGTATGAAAAACTATGGCTTACAGTTTCCATCATGATAGAAACTGATTAATAGCCTAGTCCTAACATTTATAGTACCCATAATTCCCTGAGTGCAGGCAATTATTCCTTTACAAACCATTTTTTTAATGTTTAATAAAGCTAAGATATGTCCTTGTGAAATCTTTTTTGCACTCTTCCATTTGGAATTCACCCCTGACTGAGTTTTCACTCATGTAGCCCCAAAAGTGCTGCTCTTTCAGCCAAGTCATCAAAACCAAGATGGTTCAATTTAAAAATAAATAAAACCAAGTGAAATCTTCAAGTGCTCGGCATTCCAGAAGTTCGAATGCTGTCCTAATTCTCTATGAGAATGACATCTAAATGTAGGGGGAAACTCAAAATTATGTATTACATAATTACTTGGATGTCATACTACTGGTGTTAAATGAATTTGAAAAATGTAAAGGATAGCGGAATTTTTTTAAAAAGTCATTTCTAATTGACATTCAGTGTTCTGCTGTCTTTTCTCCCAACATTTTGTCCTTTCATTTTTACTTAAAATTATACTATAACTATAACAAAAACTCTTAGTCATTTCTCACTGGTCAGCTTATATTCCTCCTCCTCTTGTTGGGCAGTCGGGTTATTTCTAGTTTGTCAATGTAAATGAGGAAGGGACACATGTCATGTGCACCTCTGCAGTATTTGAATTATTTAATTGAGCGATCCCTATCTTACCTCACATATGAGAAAATCAACACAATGGATTATAGGCATGAATGTAAGTGCTGAGACATTAGAGCTCCTAACAGAAAGCACTGAGGAGAGGTCTAGAACATTGGTCTTCACCATGATTTCACGGACATGATTGCAAAAGCACAAGAAACAGAGGAGAATGGACATGGGAGAGTTCCAAAGCTTAAAATCTGCACATTAAAAATGAAAAACAGCCTATAAAGTGCAAGAAAACTAATATTTGCAAAACGACAAATATTTAATGACATGTTCCTATCCAAAATCTAGAAGGAACTCCCAAGATCCATGTGACAAAACAAAACCATGGAGTGTAAGACCCTCACCCCTTATTCTCAAAGGGGCGAGAAGAAATTTCCTAGCAGAATGTTTTTCCAGGAAGATAGTGGCCTTCCCCTCTCCCACCCAGGAGATTCTGAGCACAAGGTCACTTAGCTCAGCCCAGCCAGCCACCTGGTACAGGCTGATAAAGATGGCCTAACTCAAAAACAGTGGCCTTTCTCTAAAAAGAACAAGGAAAAGCTGACTTGGGAAAATGGGAGGGAGCAAAAGTTCTTGCACCCATGCCAAAGCAGCTTCAAAGAGTCTCTTTGTAGTTATGCCTTTA
>NW_026067940.1:8317949-8319136 GCF_014885135.2 Alexandromys fortis | reverse complement strand
TGTGTGTGTGTGTGTGTGTGTGTGTGTGTGTGTGTGTGTGTGAGACAAGGTTTCTTTGTAGCTGTGGAGTTGTGGGAGCCAGCCATGATAATAAGCTATGTAGGGGCAGGACACCCAAAGAAGTTCTTTACTTCCAACCATTATCACCTGCCAGAGTAGGACTCAGGCCATCGATGAATTTAAATGGAGGCCTGAGTCTCAGTAGTTTACCCTGAACCAATATCTGGTTGCAGGAAGAACCACAAACTGAGATTACCCAACCTCCACCCAAGAACAGACCATTCAAGGAAATGCCTAACATTCCAACCACTATAGATAGGACCACCGTCCAGAACACACTCAGCAGGATGCCCCTAGACAAATGTCAGGGGTCCTAAAACCTCAGAAACCCCTCACCCCTATTCTAATTGAGCTCGGGGCTCTCGTGTATTCCAATATGTTGGACATATGGAGAGATCGAGTTTGCAAACTTGTTTAAAATAAAGGCTCTTTGCTTTTACATATGGGACTCGGTCTCCTTGTTGGCTTTTGTGAGGACTTTGTGGAATTGGGCATAACAGATCCTATCCCGGATCTTGCTTTGTAGACCAGGTTGGTCTCCAATTCAGAGATCTGCCTGCCTCTGCTTCCTGAGGGCTGGAATTAAAGGTGTATACCATCAACACCTGGCTAACTATAGGAATTTTTAAAAGCAGTGTAACCATTCTATTTAGGATTGGCTTATACAATCATATTAGTACATTTCTAATTGGTTAGGGCTAGCAGGGTGGGCTAAGGCTATAGTTTTTCCATTCGTGGGCAAGTCTGGTCAAGTCCAGGCTTTGTCCTTATATGGTTATCACATATTGGGGGGATGGTGTTTGGCCCAGGACTAGTAATTGCAGGAACTGAGGCATTTTTTAACTGAGTTATTGGGGGCCTATGATGATATTTGCCTGGCTCTTTCAATAATGCAGCTAAAAATTATCAAAGGAAATGATCTTTTACTGTTTTATGGCTGTCAAGAGAGTCCATGAGCAAAGCATCCCTTATAAAAGAAAGCATTAATTGGAGCTTGTTTACAGTTTCAGAGGTTTGGTTCATTATCAGCATGGGGGCAGGTATGGCACTGGAGAAGTAGCTGCAAGCTGTATCCTGATCTGTAGGGGGAGAGAGAGAGAGAGAGAGAGAGAGAGAGAGAGAGAGAG
>NW_026067940.1:8311295-8313520 GCF_014885135.2 Alexandromys fortis | reverse complement strand
TTTGTATTCAAATTGCCACATTCTACTCCCTGAGAAATTGCCACACTGACATTCAAAGGGGTTGTACCAGCTTGCATTCCCACCAGTAATGCAGAAGCATTCTCTTTATCCTACAACCTCTCCAGCATAAGATGTCATCAGTGCTTTTGATCTTGATCATTCTTATAGGTGGTGTAAGATGGAAACTCAGAGTTGTTTTTTTTTTAATTTTATTTATTTATCTTTTATTTCTTTGGTTTTTTTTTTTCAAGACAGGGTTTCTCTGTAGCTTTGGTGCCTGTCCTGGAACTAGCTCTTGTAGACCAGGCTGGTCTCGAACTCACAGAGATCCACCTACCTCTGCCTCCTGAGTGCTGGGATTAAAGGCTTGCGCCACCACCGCCAGGCCAACACTGTTGATTCTTATCTACCGCTTTCTCAAAATGTAATGAGATGACACTGATCCCTAAAAGTCCCCCCAAAAGGAGCAGCCAAGGCCTTAGCTCACTAGGATGTAAGCCCTGTCTAATCACATGGCAAGCAAAACATAAATGAAAAGATGTCCCGGTATATCTTGGTGACATCTCTTTGTCACAATCTAGACATTGAATCTAGAGACAGTTAACTGCACGAAATACAGAGCTATATAAATTTACTTTAAAATCACTGAAAATTCAAGTTTAAAATTTAGTTCCACATTTTTATGAGTCATATTTCAACTATAGACTATTCCATGTGGCTTGCACACAGCAAAGAGCATTGACAGGAGGAAGCCCATCATTGCGAGGAGGTCTGTTAGACAGGATTCACTTAGTGCTGGGCAGCCAAGTGGCTCATGACCATTGCTATTTTTGTGCACCAGCTCTTGAAAATAGGGCACAAGGCTGTCAGTATTCTATAAATTTTATAATTATGGATGTAATATTTAAACTTTAGGGACAATGAAAAAAGAACTCATTATCCCATCTTCTATTATAAATTGTGATATTCATAGACTATCAGACTATCAATTATTTCTAGGATATAATCTTTTTTTAAGTATTCTGTAAACTAGGTGTGGTTGCATATGCCTGTAATGCCAACATTTGGGAGGTAGAGAAAGAAATGGGGACTAGTGGAATCCCTGTCCCTAAACAAATAAACTTTGATCTAGAATAAAAGCAAAGACTATGAAAACCCCAAAGTTGACATACATAACTCTATAAATAAAGCAATTGTCTGTACTGAATGTTTTCTTGCCTTAGTGATGAAATTTCCCTTTTGTTTGGATGATGTTTCCTCTAAACAGCTGCCTATTCAGGCCACCATCTTGGCTATATTATGAATACTCCAAGCACATTTTACTTTAACTTTGTTTGAGGAAACACCAGGAATTGCTGGGCTTGTAACTTCAGTAACTGATGTGGGAGGGTCTTCTGTCTATGTGTTACTTTCATTGGTTAATAAAAAACTGCATTGGCCCTTTGATAGGACAGCAACTTAGATAGGCAGAGTAGACAGAACAGAATGCTGGGAGAAAGAAGCATATTCAGGCAGTCTCCATGATTCTCCAACCCGAGATGGACGTAGGCTAGAATCTTTCCTGGTAAGCCACCACCTCGTGGTGCTACACACATTAATATAAATGGGTTAAGCAAGATTTGAGAGTTACCCAAGAAGAGGCTAGATATAATGGGCCAGGCACTGTTTAAAAGAATACAGTTTACATGTTATTATTTTCAGGGCTAAGCTAGCAGTGCAGGAACCGGGCAGGACAAAAAGCAGGCCTGCTAGCCTCATCACTACAAGTAACTATTAAGGACATCATGAAGTTGTTCTCTTCCACAGAGAGCTAGCTAGAACATTCTTGAGTTGAGATCTATTTATTTCCCTCACTCCTGGTGTTCACTTTGGGAATTGTAGGCTTCACTGCTCCTACAGAGTCCCTGTGGTACCTGTGCTAAATGGCAGCCTGCTACACTTGGTGCCTCTGCCCTTGAGATCTTTGGAGGTTGCTCAGCAGCAGCCTGAGCAGAAGCTTTAAGGGAGACAAAAGCAGAACTTTTTTTGGTCATCAATCATCTAAAGATTCCAATTCTTACCATGAAGTCACACACACCATATTTGTGGATGAATGTCCAGGAAGTTCTGGGCATGGATTTAAGGATAATGCATTCCTCACTGATTTGACTGTTCCTAGAATCACTGACCTTATCATCTCCACTATGATAATCTGAAAGAAAGACCATTTATCACGCCAGAATTTA
>NW_026067940.1:8301660-8307738 GCF_014885135.2 Alexandromys fortis | reverse complement strand
GTGGTGCTACACACATTAATATAAATGGGTTAAGCAAGATTTGAGAGTTACCCAAGAAGAGGCTAGATATAATGGGCCAGGAACTGTTTAAAAGAATACAGTTTACATGTTATTATTTTCAGGGCTAAGCTAGCAGTGCAGGAACCGGGCAGGACAAAAAGCAGGCCTGCTAGCCTCATCACTACAAGTAACTATTAAGGACATCATGAAGTTGTTCTCTTCCACAGAGAGCTAGCTAGAACATTCTTGAGTTGAGATCTATTTATTTCCCTCACTCCTGGTGTTCACTTTGGGAATTGTAGGCTTCACTGCTCCTACAGAGTCCCTGTGGTACCTGTGCTAAATGGCAGCCTGCTACACTTGGTGCCTCTGCCCTTGAGATCTTTGGAGGTTGCTCAGCAGCAGCCTGAGCAGAAGCTTTAAGGGAGACAAAAGCAGAACTTTTTTTGGTCATCACTCGTCAAAAGCTGATTCCAATTCTCACCATGAAGTCACACACACCATATTTGTGGATGAATGTCCAGGAAGTTCTGGGCATGGATTTAAGGATAATGCATTCCTCACTGATTTGACTGTTCCTAGAATCACTGACCTTATCATCTCCACTATGATAATCTGAAAGAAAGACCATTTATCACGCCAGAATTTACCTATGATTGCTTTAGAAGTCTTAAGGGCCTTGGGAGACAGCTCAGTGGGTAAAATGTTTACTTTCTTAGGCCTGGGACATGAGTTCAGATTCTAAGCACCTATGTAAGAGCCGGGACTGGAAGCATGTGCCTGTAACCATGGAGCTGGGTGGTCAGGGAGTAGAAGGAACAGAGACAGCAGAAAGCAGGGCTCACTGGATCCATGAGCTTCAGGTTCACTGAGAGAACTTGTCTCAAAAGGAAGGATGGAGGCCACTGATAAGGATCTATAACAGGCAAAGACATTTGACACACAAACCTGATGACAGAGTTTTTAATTCCTGGAACCTACATAAAAGTGGAAAGAGAGAACTGACTCTACAAAGTTGGCTTCTGAATTCTACAAGTTCATGCATACATCATGCATACACACGTGCACAATAATATTATAAAACTTTAACTTAAAAATAAAGTTGGGAACAATGGAGAAAGACACCCAAATGCTGACCTCTGACTTCTACTTAAACACAATAGGCACACACATATCCTTATTTATATATTACACACACACACACACACACACACACACACACACAGTGTTCCAGATATATCAAAACCACAGATTGTTCCATGGTTTCTAGAAATTTTCCTCATTAGTAGTCATGGAAAGCTGAGAAAAAAAAATAGTGACTAATTATTCCCTCCTGAAAGGAAAGGGTATTGCTATAAGAAATAGTAAATAATCTATCCACATATCTGAGATGGTGGGTGATATGACAGAATTATGAAACCATTTCTTATTGCTCAAATATACCTGCTTTTTGTTAAAGGCACTAATGTAATTTACTAAAACATGTGACAGCCATTATTCTGTGCTATTGGTTCTAAGTGACTTAAGAAAGTCTCCACTTTCTACTGTAAAGAGGCTGCTTTACAAATGAACATTGTGGTTATTATAGTTTAGAGAAATGGGTAAGCAAGCTAGAGAGCTCAGCACCCATTAGGAGGGAAATAGGAAAAAGAAAGAAAAGGTCAGAAGTATTGAGTTAGAGCTCAAGGAAGCAGGTGCTCAGCACTGGAAGCAGCTGGAGGAGCTGTCTGGTGGAGGGCATCAGAGAAGAACAGGAATACTATGAGTCCAGCACAGTAGTCAGCTTTAGCGTCTGGGCCAGTGTTTGAAAATTGAAGATAGAAAAGGAGAAAAGAAAAGTTAAGTACTTTCTGACTTGATGGAGGAGGGTCATATGTCTATCTGTTGCTTTCATTGGTTAATAAAGAAACTGCCTTGGCCCTTTGGTAGGACAGAAAATTAGGTAGGTGAAATAAACAGAACAGAATCCTGGGAGGAAGAAGGCAGGGAGCCAGATGCTATGGGGCCAGCCGCCAGGTCAGACATGCTGAATCCTTCTTGGTAAGCCACCACCTCATGGTGCTACACAGATTATTAAAAATGGGTTAAACAATATGTGAGAATTAGTGAATATGAGGCTGACACTAATGGGCCAGGCAGTGTTAAAATGAATACAATTTGTGTGTTATTATTTCTGGGGCTAAGCTAGCTGTGCGGGAGCCAGGCAGGACAAAAATCAGGCCTGCTTGCTCCTATCTCTAAACTGATTTAGAACACAGAAGTGAGCAGACATAGCAACTAGCATCTGTAATGAATCAACCAAAAGGAGTTTCTGGGTGTGAGGAGGTCTGGCCTTCCTGGCAAGAATAAAGACAGTCTAGAAGCAATTATGCCCACCCTTTGCCTATTAGACTTTTGAAAACAGTGAACCAAAAGAAATGGTATTTCNCCATCAATCTGTCTCTCCTTGTGGGACTTGCTGCCCCTTGTGGCCCACTTGGGGAACTTCACCATTCCTGCCTGGGACTGGCTGCTCTTGGGACCCACTGCCCACTTCTGCTTGGGGACCTGCAGCATTTCTTCTGTTACAGCCACTCGAGAGATTCACGGAATTTTACTTAATCCATTACACCTGTTTTCAAACTAAATGCTGGGATGAGACTTGGGAATAAAAGGCATGATCGCTGCCTCCATGATACGTACAGTTCAATGAATAACACAATAAATAGACCCTGCACAAATAAATATAAAATTGTAAAATGCATTGTTCCAAATGAAGGCTGATGAAAGGCACTGCAACGGAACCATGGGGATCCACTGTAGACTGTGCGGGTCATGAACGTACTCTCTAATGATCTGGCCGTTAAGCTACTGTGTGAGAGAATGGGCAGGAATTGATAGAAATGAAAATGACTACAAAACAGGAAATGAAAAGGGTACGTGTGGGGCCTACAAGCAGCCAGTGCTGGAAGGACTCCAATATGGGAACACGCAGGGTGACAGGATAAGGACAGGGATACAGGTCAAGAGTTAGATGGGACTGTAAACCTACAGAACCTGGAGGTGCGTGTTGGGTGTTTAGAATTCATTCTGAGTTCAATAAAAAGCTATCAGGAATTTTCAGTAACAGATGATTGTGATGATATTTTAGGAAGCCCTCTTGCTCTGTGTAATCGNCCATCAATCTGTCTCTCCTTGTGGGACTTGCTGCCCCTTGTGGCCCACTTGGGGAACTTCACCATTCCTGCCTGGGACTGGCTGCTCTTGGGACCCGCTGCTCACTTCTGCTTGGGGACCTGCAGCATTTCTGCTGCTACAGCCACTAGAGGGATCTGCAGCATTTTACTTAATCCATTACACCTGTTTTCAAACTAAATGCTGGGATGAGACTTGGGAATAAAAGGCATGATCGCTGCCTCCATGAAACATACAGTTCAACGAATAACACAATAAATAGACCCTACACAAATAAATATAAAATTGTAAAATGCACTGTTCCAAATGAAGGCTGATGAAAGGTACTGAGAGGGAGCCATGGGGATCCACTGTAGACTGCGCGGGTCATGAACGTGCTCTCTAACGATTTGGCCGTTAATCTACTGTGTGAGAGAATGGGCAGGAATTGATAGAACTGAAAATGACTACAAAACAGGAAATGAAAAGGGTACGTGTGGGGCCTACAAGCAGCCAGTGCTGGAAGGACTCCAGGATGGGAACATGCAGGGTGACAGGATAAGGACAGGGATACAGGTCAAGAGTTAGATGGGACTGTAAACCTACAGAACCTGGAGGTGCGTGTTGGGTGTTTGGAATTCATTCTGAGTTCAATAAAAAGCTATCAGGAATTTTCAGTAACAGATGATTGTGATGATATTTTAGGNGATATTATAATATCTCTTACTACAGGGTTTAAGCAATAGGAATCAGTGGCTTCAGAAAGGGCAAGAGCCAGGACAGTGGTGGCCATGCTTGATCTAGTATAGCCATCTTCTGTAGTTAGATTCCAGGGATGTGTTCCCTTGTATTGCTTAAGAAAACAAAACAAACAAAGAAACACCATAGTGATGGCTATCTGTTGACAGTGTAGCAAAATTAAAGAGAACAAAAATGAACCCCGTGGTGGAACACATTCAAAGGGGAAACATCGCAAGGTTGTAATCACTGAGTACTGGCAACATCAAACATAAATAATAAGAAGAAAACCAAAGGATAGAGTATGATTACAAATATAAATATGTGTATGTGTGTGTACACACACACATATGGAAAGAGAAAAGAGAGAAGGAGAGAGAGGAGAGATTAAATGTAGCTGCTCTGGAGTTAATGCTTCACCCAGAAGCCATAGGTTGTGAAGACACCAATGCCTGTGACAGGTGTGGGGTACCTTTGTTTGAGTTGTTAATCATAGGTGTCCCAGAGACTCCCAAAGCAATGCAGCCTATTGTCATTGCCCTCTGTTCCCCACCTAAATTTGATGGTAAGACCCTATTGCTTGACATCACCACAGTCTTTGGCCATAGGACTTGGAGAAAATAAACTAGTGCACACATGGATGCTTCTTCCCTGCTGGCTAGCTTTCACGGCACCAGATGGTGCCAGAGAGGCTGCTGAGACAGAAGAGTCATCAACAATCTTAGCAGCTCTGACCCTGTGAGATACAGTAATGATGTGCCTGAGAAGACTGCCTATGGGCACAACAGTGATACAAATGTGGTGGGAATAGCCTATTGATTGTGCTATTGGATTTAAGGCATGTTCCTTTGTATAGAACAGTTCCTGATACTGTAACTCCGCCCAAGATTCCATGGCTGGGGAACACCTAGGCTTAGAGTAGAATTTATTAGCAGTCTGTTACTTGGATATAAGGATTGAGAGTCAAAAACAGAGAACAGATTCCTTTAGGCAGACAAATGAAAGCTCTGTTTGTTGAAACGTCTGGCATTTTTTTTATCCAAATTATTCTGAATAATAAGGGAGTTCTCTCTCTCAGTAGTGGGGAATTTGAATGTTTCCCAGCATAAAGAATTTGCTTGATGTTGCAAAGACCTAAACCAAACATTAGGTGGAGCCCAGGAAACCCAAAGGAAGAGGGGGAGAAAGGATTGTAGGAGCCAGAGGTTTAAAGGACACCACAAAAACACCACCCACAGAGTCAACTAAACAGGACTCACAGAGACTCACAGCAACTGGAATGACAACCAGGGACCCTGTGTAGGTCTGACCTCTGCACATATGTTATGTCCGTGTAGCTTAACATTTTTGTGGGACTCCTAACAGAGGGAGCTTGGGCTATTTCTGACTCCTTTGCCTGCTTTTAGGACCCTTTTCCTCCTGCTAGGCTGCATCATCCAGACTTGATCTGAGGGTATGTCTTCAGTCTTACTGTAACTTGTTATGCCATGCTTCATTTATGTCCCTGGGAGGCCTGCGCTTTTCTGAAGGGAAATGGAGGAGGAGTGGATCTTGGGAAGAGGTAAGGTTGTGAGAAGGGACTGAGAAGAAAGAAAGGAAATTGTGGTAGGGACGTAATGTATTAGAGAAGAATAAATAAGGAAAAAACAGCAAAAGCAACATACTCCGAAAGAAAGAGAGAGAGAGAGAATTGGATTGAATAATATGAGAAGTTTGGGTGAACAAATAGCATAAGAAACACACGGCTAATTAACAGGTATAATATTAAAGTCTCTAAAAAAGACTTTATGTCTACCATCTAAGGAACTATTATCACCATAAAGATCCCCTGACATTGGTCAGCTTATAGTTTGAGTTTCTAAGTCCTAATTCTTTTTTATTGATTAGATTTCCACAGCTGCATACACGTATGTAATGCTTTCGGGTTGCTCTCAGTATCACTCTTTGTCTTCCTCCCACCCAGCCAACCTCACATCCTACAGACCTCTTTCCCACATTCATGCCTTTCTGGGTTTTTTGTTTGTTTGTTTTTATTCACTCTGTTTAACCCAGTGATCATGGTTTGGGATTATCAACTGGAATCTGGTGAGCTCACCCGGAGGTCGTAACTGAAGGCCATGACTCCCCTTCTCCCACAGGCTGTCTATAGCCAATAGTGGAGGGGTATGACTTCATGAACCTCTCTTT
>NW_026067940.1:8292395-8295438 GCF_014885135.2 Alexandromys fortis | reverse complement strand
CTTCAAATAAATATATTTTGGAAGTGAAATCAATTTGCAAATGCATTAAATTTAGGGGGGGGGGGAATGGAGACAAAAAATGTCAAGAGCAAGCCCCAGGATTAATGGGTGGTGCTATTGGTTAATGCGAAAGGGAGGGAGAAGAGGGCGTTGCCAGATTTGGGCTGGGCATGGCGGATAGAAGAGGTAAAGTAGGGATATGCTAAACTGGGGTGTCTCTGGTATTCTCCGCAAGGAGGTGTGCATCAAGCAGGTGTGCTGATCATCTGCCATCTTTGCCCTGCTTAGTCTAAAGTGTATCTCTGTTGTCATCATGACTCTCAGGATTCAATACTTAAAATCCAACTCAGCCTGGTGTGTAACAGAGACAGCTAGTCACCCGCCAAATGTCTGCTGTCCTCATCCCAAGGAGCATTTAGAACAGACATCAGCAGCTTCAGATGCAGGAGAACATGAAGATGAGTGATGGGTGCATCTCCTGGAAAAGACAGACAACTGCCTTCCTCTTCTGGTTTATGATAGGCCTCCAGACCTTAGCACAACTGACTCCATTGATGTGGGATTCCCCTCTGTATGCTATGAATATTTTATTACCATTTGTTAATAAAGAAGCTGCTTTGGCCTATGGCAGGGCTGAATAGAACTAGGTGGGAAAATTAAACTGAATGCAGAGAGAAAGAAAGCAGAGTCAGGCAGAAGTCATGTAGCTGCCAAAAGAGGAAGACACCAGAACCATACCAGTAAGCCACAGCCTCATGGTGATCAACAGATTAATAGAAACAGGTTAACTTAAGATAAGAGCTAGCTAGAAATATGCCTGAGCCATCAGTAAAACCGTGTTGCAATTAATATAGTTTCTGTGTGATTATTTGGATCTGACTGGCCTGGAAAACAACACACAGTCTCAATTTACATCCCATGGTGGAAGTACCATTCAGGCTGTAAAACTCAGCACATAGACAACACCTCCTGCCAAAATAAAAATAAAGACCTAATCCATCAAAGTCCATACATCTGGGAATGTCTCTAAATGTAGTAACCTTACTTTTAACTTCTGTAGTTCTGCTTGTAACCTTACTTTTAACTTCTGTAGTTCTGCTTCAGCTAACTGTTCTTGTTTACTGAATTGGACCAACCCAGTACATGGTTTTTGTGCTTTAAAAGCTTACTCTGAAAATGCTCGGGGCTACACTGGGATCCCAAACTTCCATTATTGTCACCAGCTGGCTAATAAAGGCTTTCTATTGGCTGAAACCCATGTCTAAGCAGTCTTTTCTTGTAGTCACCTCACTGAGAGACCCAGGCTCCAGGAAATCCCTGATCTGTAGCCCCTTTGCAGATCCTGAACAGCTTGGCTCTTAGCTGTCACTGCGAATGCTGACAGCTGGGCACACTATTGTACCTATAGGTGTGCCTAGTTAGAAAACTTTTGCCAGGTGGTGGTGTCACATGCCTTTAACCCCAGCATTCGGGAGGTGGAAGCAGGTAGATCTCCACAAGTTTGAGGCCAGCCTGATCTACAAAGAAAAACTTCTTTTGTTGCTTGCAATAGTGCTTATGCATTTAACATTAGAGCTATGAATAAAGCAGGTAATGGTTACCTGTTGGAAAGTTGGGGGGACAAAAGGGGAATGAGGTAAAAAACAAACAAACAAAAACAAATTGCCAATTATTGTAATCATTACTAGAAACAAAAGGAAGTAAATAATTGTAAGACTGTTCATAGAAATTATTGAAATTATATAAATAATAATAGTCCAGGCTATCTGGGGCCATGTATTTGAAACAGATGGTCACAGTTTCTTCATTGTGCCAATTTCACACATCCATCCCAGCTCATTACATCCATTTTGAAACAAGGCTCCCTATGTGGGGGAGGGGCAGAAAAACTTGAAACATTTCCACAAATCGGGAACAAGAGAAGGATGTTCACTCTCTCCATTCCTGTTCAATATAGTTCTGGAACTCTTAGCTGAAACAAAACAACAAGAGTGGATGGAGGTATATAACTAGGAAAGGAAGAAGTCAAAATAATCTTATTTGCAAATGGTTTGATACTATACATAAATGACCTTCAGCAGTCTACCAGAATAGTCTTTCAGATGATGAACACATTCAGTTCAGCAATGTAATAGGACACAAGATGTGGTAGCCTTTCTACGTACCAGCTTTAAATGTGCACAGGAAGAAATCAAGGAAAGAGTCATTCACATTCATCCAAAAAATAATAGTGAAAGAAATCTAACCAAGGAAATGAAAGACAAGCACAATGAAAACTTAAAGACACTAAGAAACTGAAGAGGATTCCAGAAGTGAGATAGACCTCCCATGTTCATGGATTTGTAGGAGTAGTACCAAGAAAATGGTTGTTCTACTGAAAGCAACTCTGTCATGCTTCTGGGAGTTTTTCCCATCTGTGCCAGGTAGCTCCCTTCCAACTTTCAAAGTATACATTGTAATTTAATTTTGGTTAAGAGATACCAGGTTTTCATATGGGTCCTTCATGTCCCCTTTGCTTTGAACAGCCCACCCCATCTCTTCCTTATTCATAACCCCTGCCTCCTTAAACCTTTCAACTCACAATCTTCGCATCTCTGTTTACAGTCATGTTCTCTATACCCCACCTCTCCTGCTGATTTACTCCTGGTTTCCCGGCTCCTGTACGCACTCCAAGTTGAACACAAAGCCAGGATCCACTCTAATGG
Source organism: Alexandromys fortis (assembly GCF_014885135.2). Taxonomy (NCBI): domain Eukaryota; kingdom Metazoa; phylum Chordata; class Mammalia; order Rodentia; family Cricetidae; genus Alexandromys; species Alexandromys fortis. Next base: position 8,292,733 of record NW_026067940.1, on the reverse strand, counting down.
AGAACACGGTGTATTGATTTTTAGTGTCTGCATCATCTCATTAAATACAAGGTTTTGTAATTCAATCCATTTGTTTATGTGAACAAAAATTCCCGGAAAGAAGCTCTGTCTGCTGAGACTGATTGATTAGACCACAGTGCTGTAGAAAGACAGGAATGTTACGGGTCCAAACACTCATTACTTTATTTTCAGCTTGTTTCATCCCTTTGAAAAGCCATCTATTGTCCACTCTGCATAGGAATTAGCATTCTATGACTAATAGATAAAAGCCTTTGGAGTATCTTAACTTAGCAGATCACTAGCTTCTACCGATCCAAGTCTAAGAATGTCATCAGGGG
>NW_026067940.1:8288611-8291027 GCF_014885135.2 Alexandromys fortis | reverse complement strand
GCAGGGCTGAATAGAACTAGGTGGGAAAATTAAACTGAATGCAGAGAGAAAGAAAGCAGAGTCAGGCAGAAGTCATGTAGCTGCCAAAAGAGGAAGACACCAGAACCATACCAGTAAGCCACAGCCTCATGGTGATCAACAGATTAATAGAAACAGGTTAACTTAAGATAAGAGCTAGCTAGAAATATGCCTGAGCCATCAGTAAAACCGTGTTGCAATTAATATAGTTTCTGTGTGATTATTTGGATCTGACTGGCCTGGAAAACAACACACAGTCTCAATTTACATCCCATGGTGGAAGTACCATTCAGGCTGTAAAACTCAGCACATAGACAACACCGCCTGCCAAAATAAAAATAAAGACCTAATCCATCAAAGTCCATACATCTGGGAATGTCTCTAAATGTAGTAACCTTACTTTTAACTTCTGTAGTTCTGCTTGTAACCTTACTTTTAACTTCTGTAGTTCTGCTTCAGCTAACTGTTCTTGTTTACTGAATTGGACCAACCCAGTACATGGTTTTTGTGCTTTAAAAGCTTACTCTGAAAATGCTCGGGGCTACACTGGGATCCCAAACGTCCATTATTGTCACCAGCTGGCTAATAAAGGCTTTCTATTGGCTGAAACCCATGTCTAAGCAGTCTTTTCTTATAGTCACCTCACTGAGAGACCCAGGCTCCAGGAAATCCCTGATCTGTAGCCCCTATGCAGATCCTGAACAGCTTGGCTCTTAGCTGTCACTGCGAATGCTGACAGCTGGGCACACTATTGTACCTATAGGTGTGCCTAGTTAGAAAACTTTTGCCAGGTGGTGGTGTCACATGCCTTTAACCCCAGCATTCGGGAGGTGGAAGCAGGTAGATCTCCACAAGTTTGAGGCCAGCCTGATCTACAAAGAAAAACTTCTTTTGTTGCTTGCAATAGTGCTTATGCATTTAACATTAGAGCTATGAATAAAGCAGGTAATGGTTACCTGTTGGAAAGTTGGGGGGACAAAAGGGGAATGAGGTAAAAAACAAACAAACAAAAACAAATTGCCAATTATTGTAATCATTACTAGAAACAAAAGGAAGTAAATAATTGTAAGACTGTTCATAGAAATTATTGAAATTATATAAATAATAATAGTCCAGGCTATCTGGGGCCATGTATTTGAAACAGATGGTCACAGTTTCTTCATTGTGCCAATTTCACACATTCATCCCAGCTCATTACATCCATTTTGAAACAAGGCTCCCTATGTGGGGGAGGGGCAGAAAAACTTGAAACATTTCCACAAATCGGGAACAAGAGAAGGATGTTCACTCTCTCCATTCCTGTTCAATATAGTTCTGGAACTCTTAGCTGAAACAAAACAACAAGAGTGGATGGAGGTATATAACTAGGAAAGGAAGAAGTCAAAATAATCTTATTTGCAAATGGTTTGATACTATACATAAATGACCTTCAGCAGTCTACCAGAATAGTCTTTCAGATGATGAACACATTCAGTTCAGCAATGTAATAGGACACAAGATGTGGTAGCCTTTCTACGTACCAGCTTTAAATGTGCACAGGAAGAAATCAAGGAAAGAGTCATTCACATTCATCCAAAAAATAATAGTGAAAGAAATCTAACCAAGGAAATGAAAGACAAGCACAATGAAAACTTAAAGACACTAAGAAACTGAAGAGGATTCCAGAAGTGAGATAGACCTCCCATGTTCATGGATTTGTAGGAGTAGTACCAAGAAAATGGTTGTTCTACTGAAAGCAACTCTGTCATGCTTCTGGGAGTTTTTCCCATCTGTGCCAGGTAGCTCCCTTCCAACTTTCAAAGTATACATTGTAATTTAATTTTGGTTAAGAGATACCAGGTTTTCATATGGGTCCTTCATGTCCCCTTTGCTTTGAACAGCCCACCCCATCTCTTCCTTATTCATAACCCCTGCCTCCTTAAACCTTTCAACTCACAATCTTCGCATCTCTGTTTACAGTCATGTTCTCTATACCCCACCTCTCCTGCTGATTTACTCCTGGTTTCCCGGCTCCTGTACGCACTCCAAGTTGAACACAAAGCCAGGATCCACTCTAATGGAGAACACGGTGTATTGATTTTTAGTGTCTGCATCATCTCATTAAATACAAGGTTTTGTAATTCAATCCATTTGTTTATGTGAACAAAAATTCCCGGAAAGAAGCTCTGTCTGCTGAGACTGATTGATTAGACCACAGTGCTGTAGAAAGACAGGAATGTTACGGGTCCAAACACTCATTACTTTATTTTCAGCTTGTTTCATCCCTTTGAAAAGCCATCTATTGTCCACTCTGCATAGGAATTAGCATTCTATGACTAATAGATAAAAGCCTTTGGAGTATCTTAACTTAGCAGATCACTAGCTTCTACCGATCCAAGTCTAAGAATGTCATCAGGGG
>NW_026067940.1:8281650-8282530 GCF_014885135.2 Alexandromys fortis | reverse complement strand
GTAGTTTCTTTATCTGATGATGAATGATATAGAACACTCTTTAAATTTTTGTTAGCTATTTTATTCCTTCCTTTGGGAGTTCTTTGTTATAATCTGTATACCATTTCCCCCCTTGGATTGTTCTGTTTTCTTGATGTTATGACTTCTTTGAGCTCTTAGTGTATTCTAGATGTTCATCCTTAATCAGATATATAGCTGGCAACGCGTTTCTCTGATTCCGTAGATCGCTTCCTCTCTCAACTGACTCTTTGCTTTTCTGGGCAGAAGATTTCTTAGTGTTCTGAGTTCCCACTTGTCAGTTGTTAGCTTTAGTTCCTGAGCAGTCAGAGTCTTCCTTATGAAGCCCTTGCTCTACCTCTGTGTTGTAGCACATGCCCTGCCCTCTCGTCTAGAACCTTCAACTTTCAGGTTCTACAGTGAGGTCGGGGATATATTTGGAGTCAGTTTTTGAACATGATGAGAGACAGAGTCTAGTTTTATTCAATGTATAGATGTTGAGAATTGCAATATTGTTTTTGAAAATTGTTTACCTGATCAGTATAAAAGGTCTTTCTTCAACTCTTCTGACTAGTTTTGGCCTGAAGTGTATTTTGTCAGGTACTGGAAGAGTAATGCCTGCTTGTTGTTGTGGGTTTTTTTTTAATGCAAAGCTTTATGTGATGAACCTGAAGCTAAAGTCATGCTAAATGAAGAAAAATTTCTCACTATTGTCACAAAGCTCAAGAACAAGACAAGGCCATCTCCTCTCTCTGCTCCTATTCCATGTAGTGCTTGAAGTCTTAACTAGAACTGTAAGACAGGAGAGGGAGATAAAGAGGATACAGAGAAGAAGGAAATCAAATAATCCTTATTTGAAGACAACAGGATTTACAAAAAGACC
>NW_026067940.1:8236945-8274593 GCF_014885135.2 Alexandromys fortis | reverse complement strand
GAGGGCTGTGCTGGGGGTGTCTGGGAGGGCGGAGGGGGACCTGGGATAGATATGATCAAGGTACGTTATATATAGACAAAATCATCAAGGAGTAAATTGCAGATGTTTAAAAATAACTAAAATTAAAAAGTAGCTGCTCACAAGAAGATCCCCATGTAAACCTGGAAGAGATTCAAAGCAACAGATAGCAAATTGTACAGAGAAACACAAAAACACAAATCTATGTGTCTCTCCCTGAAAACAATTTCTCTTCAACTACCGAAATACACAAAATGCCAGATGACTGCCAAAGTTCACCAGCATAAACCATCGGAGTCCCCATGATGAAAAGCAAGCCTGCCAGGGGGGTGATGGTGCACACCTTTAATCCCAGCACTTAGGAGGCAGAGGCAAGTGGATCTCTGTGAGTTAGAGGCCAGCCTGGTCTACAAGAGCTAGTTACAGAACAGACCCTTAAAACTACAGAGAAAGTTTGTCTTGAAAAAAATCAAACAAATGAAACACACACACACACACACAAAGAAAAGAAGAGAGAGAGGGGGAGGGAAGGAGGGAGGGAGAGAGAGAAAGAGAGAGGGGGGAGAGGAAAGAAAGAAAGAAAGAAAGAAAGAAAGAAAGAAAGAAAGAAAGAAAGAAAGGAAGGAAGGAAGGAAGGAAGGAAGGAAGGAAGAAAGAGAAAGAAGGAAGGAAGGAAGGAAGGAAGGAAGGAAGGAAGGAAGGAAGGAAGGAAGGAAGGAAGGAAGGAAGGGAAAGAAAGGAAAGAAAGGAGAGAGAAAAGCAAAGCAAGCCTGTGAGTTCAGCCCAGGACATCCTAGGAAAGCCAACAGCATTGAGGGGAAGTCAGCGTCATGGAAAAGAAGCCAGCAATGGGACTTCCAAGTCAGCAAAACGGAAGAGATCCACAGGAAGAAGCCAAGACTGAAGCAGAGCAAACAGGAAGCTGGGCTTGGCCACCAACAGGGGAATGAATCCAATTTCAAACAGTTCAAGTCACCATCAAAACAAGCTGAAAAAGAATACCAGGAAACCAGGAACAGAAAGAACGTTTAAGGTTTTAAGAGAAAACCACTGACTTGGCTAGGCATCAGAGTAGCTTCTGATCCCTGATTAGAGAACTTGAGACAATCTATCTAAGCCCTGGAACATAACTACCAACCATGATTGCTAAGTTCAGACAAGTTCTTTTTGAAAAATCAATGAAATCATTGGGATTTATAATTTAGCAGAACTGGAAGCTCACGACAACCAATTAAGCATTATAGAAGATACTTAAGGAACACTGCACATAGATTCTGTGTATATATTTAAAGGGACAGATACACAAAGGAGGGCTGATAAAAATCCATAATGCCCACCCAATGAGTGGTGCCCACAACAATTATATTATTGGCTAGTGCCAATAAAGAGAAGAAAGGAGCCAGGCTCCCGCAGCACATGCCTTAAGTCCCAGCCCTCGGGAGGCAGAAGNTTTTTTTTTTCAATAAAAAATTATATTAAAAAAAAAAAAAGAACACAGGCAGAGTCGAAAGACAGAAGGCCGACTGCCCAGTGAATGAACAATAAAAACAAGCTGGCATGGCTATTCTATACTCCATAAAGCAGATTTTAAAGTAAATTCAGAAGAGGTAATGCAGGCCACTGAATATGACTCATGAACCTGGGCTGCGGAGATAGCTCAACTGTTAAGGTACTTGCCACCTCAGTAAGATGTCCAGAGATCTGCATCATGTATATAAATTCTGGACTGGCACAGAAGGTTTACTTCAATTCCAGTCTGGGAAGGAGGAGGTGTGATCCGTAAACTGATTAGTGAGAATAGCCAGTTTTGGCATATTCTTGATTTGATTGAGAGATTCAGCCTCCAAGAATAAGGTGGAAGTAATTGAGGCAGAATCCTGTCATCAATCTCAGATGTATATACACACACTCTCTCACACTCACAGACACACACACACATGCACGTATGTTTGTCCACACACATGGCATGGTGCACATACACATGAACATGAAAAGTGGACGAGACACAAATAACATATGTACTTTGGTGGTCTGAATAAGAATGGCTCCCATAGGTTCATGTATTTGAAGCCTTGGTCCCCAGCAGGAGCTCTTTGCTAAGATTAGGAGGCTGTTCCAGCCTGTTTGGGTCATTTGTACCTTCTAGACTTTATTTTACTAGGCCATGTGTGTCCGTTCATTCTACATTTTCAAGGATTCTATTGGAATCTGTTGGGATCTCTTAGGTTTCTAATTCTATTCATTTGGGTCCTTTATTTTGTCTAGTTTCGTGAGGTGATCTTGTTTATCTTTTTAAAGAACAAACTCTCATTTGATTGATCTTATTTATTGTTCTTTACTGTCTGTTCATTAATACATTTCTGACCCTTATTACTTATTGCTGCCTCCTGCTTTGGGGTTTAGCTGGCTCTTGTTTCCTAAGGCCTCAGGTCCATCATTATGCACTTTCTTGAGGACTCTCTGAGATGCTCATGGAAGCACTCTGCTGTACACTTTGCTCTTACTATCCTACCTGTGTCCCCAGTGTTTAGGAAGTTGTATGCTAGTTTTCATTTGATTCTAGAAGTATTTCATTTCCTTCATGACTTCTTCATGACTCACTCCTGTTCATTTGGAATGGTGTCATTCAGTGTAGTTTCTCTTGCCATTGCTGTCTAGCTTTAGTCTTCCATGTTCCTATAAAATAGGAAAAGATATCCATTCTTTCTTATTAAGACTTGCTTTGGGGCCTAGAATGTGGTCCGTGTTAAGGATGAAAATAATGTTAAATCCTTTTGTATTGGATAGAATGTTCTCTATACATCCTCTTAAGTTTGGTTTTCGATATAGTTTATATCTGGGTTTCTTTGTTGCACTGAGTTTGAGTAGCCCATACAGAGGTAAAATTTGGGTGCTGAAGTCACCAATTATTATTTTATAAGGTTGGATCAATGGGTTGCCCAGAAGGGTGTTTATTCATTTATGTGTTTGATGGGATATTCTTTATATATCTATTAAGTTAATTTGTTTGATGGTATAAAATTCTAGAGTTTGTTGTTTGTTAATTTTAAGTTTGGATGACTTATCTCAAGATGAGTGGAGTATTTAAATCTCCTATACTTTTGTGTTTGTTTTTTTGAAACTGGAAGCCACAATATTTGGTAGATGTCTTAGTCACTGTTCTATTGCTATGAAGAGAGACTACTACATACTGACAGTAGCTAAAATGCTTATCTCTCAAAGAGAAATGGGAAGTATTCTCAAAATGTAACTGAGAAAATTTCTTCAAAATATTGATGAAAATAGAGTCATCTTTCAACTTCTAAGAAAACAATGGAACAAATAGAATCCCGATTTACTGAGGTTCCAGTCCTTAGAAAGGGGAACTACAATAAAAAGATAGATTCAATGTACTAATCAGATAGATGGTTGTTTCATTATTTTAAATTCAAAATAATAGAATACTTTAACATTTTAATAGACTTTTCTTTCAGAAATGTATATAACAGATTAGTTGGCAGAAAAAAAATGATGTTCCAAAATTTGTCCCCGTATATAATAATTAAATTTTAGTAGTATAAATTATTTTTTCTTAAAAATGAATGAAAGAATACTTATGATTTTTAAATGTATGTAACTATTTATTCTTAATGTACCCAAATCAGCAAAGCTTAAGAAGTCTGTGATTGGATATCAAAGAGAGAATAAATAAAAGGGGGCAGATATTTTTAGTGAAGCAAACACTTTTTATTTAAAACATCTTTGAGAGTTGTCTACATATTTATATGTAAATATCATTTCCCCTTTGACTCCATCCTGTCCTCCACTCCTTCTCTGACTCATGATTTTTCCCTCTTTAATTGTTGTGTTCACACACACACACACACACACACACACACACCAGTGCTGAGTCCACTTAGTTTTGCTTGTATGTGCATGTCTAGTCTGACTCCGAGATCAGATAGCCCATCAGGATGCTGGTGTGATTCTCCTCTGAACAACTAAAATTGTCTATAGGTCTATAGACCTTCATCAGGGCGTGGGGCCCTGTGAGATTCCCCCATCCTTGGCATGTCAATTGGTATTGCCATTGTAAATGTCTTGTTTAAGCAACCATATTGCGCACAGCTTCTCTGTCACAGGCAGAAAGCACTCTGGAGCGGCAGACACCTGCCTCTGTCTCTTCAGTCTTCGCCCCTCCCCTCAGTGTTCCCTGAGCCGTACAAATCCAAGTGTCAGGCTAGAGCTGTGTCAGTTGGCATTGGGTGTCCATGGTCAGGTCTCTGCATTTGACCAGGTGTGGGTGTTTACAATCCTCTCCATCTGTTTCCAGAGGAATCTTCTTCAAGGAGAGGGAGAGCTGTATCTACCTACAAACATCATGAAATCATCAGAAGGATTTTATTGTACTTCTACTTTTAACTATACAATATACCAGAACTTAACATAAATTATAATTGACCTCATAAAACCTCCTGAAGTGGCTCTTATCTTCAGTATTGTATCAATGAAGAAACAAATTTAGGTAGACTGGGTAAACTACCCCAAATCTCTAGATAGTTAGCAGATAAGCCAAATGTTAATCCCCAAACAGCTTGCAAACTCCAAGCATCTTTATACAAAGATGACTACTGTACAATCGTGATCACTGTCCATACACTGATCTCACTGACTTGGTAGCAAGCTAATATTGTTGAGTTTTTCCTAGCAGACTGCTGCTCCATTCCCCGGGTACTGCTGGTGAAGCAGTTACCCATGATTATGCTCAGAGAATGTTCTAGAAGGACAAGAACCATCCTGGTAGGAAGTTCTATCTCATTACTAGGAAGTTATACCTCCCAATCGGTCAATGGCAGAGGAATCCCTTGACTCAATTCTGGATGACTCTATGCTATGCTTCATGGCTCGTGGTTTGGTAAACATTGTCCTTTTCCTGAAAACGCGCCTTTACTTAGTTCATTTCCTCCCTACCTTGCAGCTTCTGGTCCTTACAGATTTTGATTTGTTTTGTTTCTTTTTGAATAGAAGGAGTGAGTTGTGGGTAGACGGGAGTGTCCTGGCCTGTAGGAGGACCCTATGTGTGACTAAAAGTATCAGCCAATCTGGGCATGGCTTGATGTATAGAAAAAGGAGATCAAAACTGAATTAAGAATAAGATGAATCACTCTAATAGAAAGACAGTATCTCTTGCCTTTTACCTTGTGAATGATTTTTTTTTTCTTGACAATTTTCTAATTGTTGAACTGAAAATAGGGGCAGGGCAATATGAGGCATATACAGTAGAAATTCTTCAGTTCTTCCCCAAAGGAACCCTCAGCAATTGGTTTGCAGTCTCTGTACTCATGATATAATAATTCATCGGTGCTGAGGAAACACAGTGATGAAATGGTCACAGCTAAGGGAAATGCATTCCCTAGAAACAACTTGATGAACACAATTAGTCTCCCATCTGCCGTGGCGGCATTCCTTCAGGAAAGAACACAGATGGGTTTGGCACTGCAAGATGAGCACTGGGCTGGAAACAGGCTGGAAGAGGAAGTGTGAGACAGAATTCAAGGATAATGTAAACCTAAGTGTTTCCTTTTTCCTCCTTTATTTGCAGGAGGATCTTGCTCTGTGGGCCAGGCTGGCCTCTTGCTTGTTAAAACTGATATGTTTTGATGATTAAAGTAAATATCTGATCTATTATATTCCCCATTTGGGGTTGAAAATTAACTCAGTCTAATTGTTATTTTATTTAAATATTAGAAAAGTTTGTTTTGTTCTGTTTTTTCTTAAGATATTTTATTTATTGTTATTATTTTGATTTATTTTCTAAGACAGGGTCTCACTCTGTAGCACTGGCTGGCCTGGAACTTACCATCTAGCCAATGCTCATTTCAGACTCATGACTTCAATTGCCAATTCTGGAATTAGAGGTGTTGATCACTGTCTTAGTTTCAGTTGCTGTGAAGAGATACCATGACGATGATAACTCTTATGAAGGAAAATACTTACTTGGGCAGGCTTACAGTTCAGAGGTTCAGTCCATTATTGTCATAGTGGGACATGAGGGTATGCAGGTAGACATGGTGCTGGAGAAGGAGCTGAGAGTTCTACATCTTGTACAGACAACAGGAAGTGAACTGAGACACTGGGTGGTATCTTGAGCATAGAAGACCTCAAACCCCAGAGAACCTAGACAACAAAGAGAAACCTAAGAGAGACATTCATGAATCTATATAGGAAGGAGAAAAAGACAAGATCTGAGTAAATTGGGACCATGGGGGTCATGGGAGAGAGTAGAAGGGAGAAGGGAGGAAGGGAGGAGAGGGGAGAAAAATGTATAGTTCAATAAAAACAATTTTATTGTTTAAATTGGTTAAACTGTGGTGGTTTAAAAGAAAATGGCCCCCATAACCTCATTGGGAGTGGCACTATTAGGAGGTGTGGCCTCCTTGGAGTAGGTGCAGCCTTGTTGGAATGGGTATGGTCTTGTTGGAGGAAGTGTGTTACTATTTGCTTTTTTTTAAACTTATTTATTGAATTCTTAGGGGTTCAATAGCTTAGTTGGTAGAACGGAGGACTGTACATGGTTTGGTTTGTTTTTGTTTATTTATTTATTTATTTATTTAGACAATGTCTCTAACTTTATAGGTCAGATCAATGTTCAGTTTGCTATGTAGCCTCAAACTCACGACCTTCCAAACCTTACACTCCTAAATTCAGGAATTACACAGATATGCCATCATACTTAGTTTAAATAAGAATATGGAAACATGGATGGAGAAAGGGCTCAGTAGTTAAGAGCACTGGCTGCTTTTCCAGAGGACCTGGTTTTGATTCCCAGTACCCACAAGGCCACCCATAACCATCTGTAACTCTGGTTCCAGGGAATCAGATGTCCTTTTTCATATCAGAGGGCACTAGGCACACACATGGTGCACATGGTATTGAGGCAAACATCCTTTACTGGCTGGTTTCACGTGCCAATTTGACACAAGCTAGAGTCATCAGAGAGGAAGGATCCCCAATTGAGGAAATGAGATCCAGCTGTAAGGCATTTTCTCAATTAGTGATCAATGGGAGAGGGCCCAGCTCATTGTGGGTGGTGCCATCCTTGGACCAGTGGTCCTGGGTTCTATAAGAAAGCAGGCTGAGCAAGCCAGTAAGCAGCACCCCTTCATGGCCTCTGCATCAGCTCCTGCCTCCAGGATCTTGTCCTGTTTGAATGTCTGTACCGACTTCTTCCAATATCTGGAAATATAAGCCAAATAAACACTTTACTTCCCAACTTGCTTTTTGGCCATGGTGTTTCATTGCAGCAATAGAAACCCTAACTAAGAAACACCCTTACACATTAGATTACAATCAGATCAAATAACTTTTTTTAAAAAGGATATCAAAACAGAAATTCAAGTAAATAAATAAGCATAATAAATATTGGAGAATCTTCTGAAAGAACTAGATGGCAAGTAAGAGCTAGCAATAAAAACTGATAATTAGTATATAATAGGGTGTACACACTTAGGGTATATAGCAAATTGCTGAAATTAACACCACCACACCCCTCCACACACACTAAACCCAATGATCTACTAAGAAGAAATTAATCTCTCTCAGTCAGTGCAGAAACATCAGTATGTGCAGATTAGTCTGTGACTCAGAATATAATGTCACCCACAGACCACATCCCTTCCTGTCTTGACACTTCCCATTCCCTATGGCACTGTCCTCATCAGCAGGGTGGAAGCTGGGTCACCCACCTCATCATCATTTTAGCTCTTGGGAATGACAGAAAGGAAGTATAGTAGATACATCTTTCTCAGAAAGGGGCAGTGAAATTGCACACATTGGGAGATTATTTGAAGAGACCTTCTAGCTAAGTGGCCGAGTACGTTTCTTCCTGGCGTGAAGGAATAAAGAAGGCCGAGTTATGAAGGGCTAGTAGGAGGAACTCAATCAGGCAAAACAATGGGTAGTCTCTGCTGTAGTCCCAGGAAAAACAAGTAACTCACTGGCCTAGTGGATTTAAATGGGCTTGTGTGAGCCTAATCCCTCAAAGCTGCTGAAGCCTAAACTACAGCTCTTATCTTAAGGGAACAGAGATAGATAGGTTATTCTGGAGCCATTTGGGTGATCAGAGCCCAGAAGACAGACTTAGGTTACCCCAATTCCATGCCCCAACATGGAAGTAGTTGCAAGAAGTTTTATAGTTTTGCTGAGCAGAGTGACAGTCTGGGGAAATTAATTTCTTCAAGACCATTGTTATAACAGTCTGGCAGCCAAAAGGAAGGCAGTACAAGGTGTCTTTCTTTAGAATATTGTAGTTCCTGCCAAATAGTTATAATTATTAACACTGTCTCGGATCTCTGAAAATAATCTTATGTCTGAAATAAATATTATAAACGGAATACAAGGAGCAGCCACGGTAACTTGAAGAAGAACCATTTCTCTATACTACTGTAGCTTCCACTGTTCTGAAGTGAGTAGCACAAGTGACTCTTCTGTTGTTGACATTAAGATGAAGTCTCACTATAAAGCCTAGCTTGGCCTCAAACTCATAATTCTCCTGCTTTGAACTCCTGAGGAGTGGCACTATATATAAACAAGCACTACCATCCCAAGTGTGACTTCATCTTGATGTTGCTAATCGTCCTACTTGTCTCTGAGTAATTGTCTCCAAAGACACCACTGATAAACCGTCTTCTTGTTCGATCTCGCCTGCTCCTCACCACCACTTTACAGTTTGTCCTTGTTGGTCTGACTAGATGCTGCAGTGCAGAGATGTAGAAATGACAGATATAAAGGAGTTGGTGTCGATCAGACCCTAGGATGAATTTTGTGTAGCTAAGAGACATAAAGGAATCTCAACAGGCAACGGCTATAAAGCTTTGCAAAAACACAGGCAACAAGAGGAAATAATAGGTTTGAAAACTCGGGTACTTGTTTACAGATATACTTGCTTGGTAAACCATGTCTAATGCAGTTTTGAATTTATAGGAGGTCCTGCTGGGAGTTCACAGTGTTAAGGATGTCTAATTACCTTTGCCTAACAGGACTGGCCATGGTACAGTTAGGAACACAGAGAATAGCTGGTGTCTATAGTAATTCCTGTTTGGAGTAGCCCCGCTTGGTAAGGTATTCTCCAAAGTTTAGCACCTACAGAACTTATGCAATATGAAGGAAGCACAAATACATTTAGCATACCAAGGAGCCAGCACTACTTAGCCCGTTATGCAGATGAATGACACAGAATTGCTTCACTTATTAATTTAGCTTGGACTTTGGAAGGGAAATTTAGAATCTTAATCCCAGTAGGGCAATAGGTTAATAGCACTGACAAAAACTAAAGTTGTCAACCTTGTAAAAATTTAAAAATAGCGCTAGTTAGCACAGGCAAATTACCTTTGTGAGGTCCAAGTGCACCTGTGGTATACAGTAATTTTTATTTATTAGAAGCAAATACAGGTGGGCCAGTGTCTCGACAGCAAGACTTCCCAAATGGTAGGGTTGTCTTTCCTTTAAATCAGAATAATACTAGTTAAAAATAGTAGAACTGTTAAAAGAATTTCACTGGTCATGGTGCATTGTATATAAATGAGATTACTTAATGGTCACTTGGCCTGTATTAAACTTATGTGACTTTGTCTTTTCAAACTTATGCATAAACTTCAGATGTAGATATACACATTTCTGATCAGACAGACGGGTATTAAATGTATTAAACTTTCTTTAAATATTTGCTCATAAAATGGTCTTCTAAAATGTTATAGCATAGACAGACATTTAAATAATATTTTATTTTACTTTGGTAAGATAGTTTCTAAGAAACCCAAAGTCTGAAAAGTCCAGCAGAAGACATAAATGATTATCTTAACAAAGCATAACATCTTGGTAATTCCACAAGGCACATACTCATCAAATTCAGTATTAAAATAGCCAGTTTGGGTACAGTTAGATGGTTCATCAGGTAAAGACATCTGCTTCCAATTCTCATGGCCTGGGTTTGATCCCTTTGACCTACATAGTGGAAGGAGAGAACAGACCCCTGGAAGTTGGCCTCTGACCTTTACATGTTTGGCTATGGCATGCACAAACCCCACACACATACAGACACATGAAAAAAGGAAAAAGTTAAAAATTGGCATTTCTGTTATCTGTCGTTGTAGTTAGGCCTACCTTCTGTGAAGTCTTATACTACCTTTGTCTTTAGTCTCTAATGCTATACTTAACAGTTAAATTCCTGCATTTTACCCATTTTTTAAAATAAAGATAGAAAAAGGTGTAAGAGGCAACAGCTCCTACATAATAATGGAGTCCAAAAACCATCTTCACAACACACACACATGCACACGCACACATACACACACGGACATATACATTCAAAGTCTGCATGCTACCATCAGTAATTTTATCATACAATACATTTTTAAAAATTCAAAAAATGAGTGTCGAGAGGTTAGCTCATGAGTGATTTCTGGGCATTAAATGGAGATTAAATTTTACCCTATGCTGCTAAACACAAGACACAAACACAATAACACTAATTCAGGGTGAACTTCTAGATGAACTTAGCGAAGCTTATGAGAGCCTTATCAGCTAGAATTCTATCTCTGGGGCCACCAGGATAGCAGAGTCAATGTGATCTGTGTTTAACAAATCCACAACAGAGATCTCAGTTACCCTGTCTCTGTTTAAGACACAGACTCTTCATGGTTCAGCAAAGCCACGAGGACAGACATACTTCTGCCTTCCGTGTTGTAGGAAAAGTGCTGGAAGGGCACAACAGAAATCAACATTTCCTCAAGAGTTTCAAATTGACAACTGTGTGGTTAAACACCCTAAAGAAAAGCTTGGAGTAGCCAAAATGTGGCTTTGCCACATTAGGGAGGGAAATCAAGCACTTCCTTGTCCAAGATTGAATTGTCCACTTCTCATTCTGTGTCTTCCATCTGTCTGTAGTAGATGGCTTTAGGTGTATCTGTGACTTGCCTGCTGTATGAGGCTATGGCTACCTAAGGCTGTCTTGTGAATCTGAACCTGGTAAAAACTTTGTTTTTTCTTTTGTTGGTTTTCTCTTTCATTGATAGCACAGAAAACATCCCGTGGGTGAAGGAGTGGGGATACTTCGCAGAAAATCGTTAAAAGGCTTTTCCAGAGGATGAGACATCAGAGTCTCAACTGCCCCCAGCGGACAGATGAGAAGCGGTGCTGCAAACGTCATTGCAAATGGACTCTCTCCACACTGCCCTCGACGTGGATGGGGATGTTTGCTTTATAGGGTCGCTTTTGGCCTGTCTGCTCTTTTCAGCAAATGATTATCATTGTACACATGGTCACACATACATTGCTCTCTAAACTATGAGCCATCCCAGCCTCTGAGAGTCAAAGGAAGGCAGATCTCTGTTTGATGCCAGGCTGATCTACATAGCCAGTTCTAGGCCAGCCAGCGCTACATAGAGAGACCCTGTCTCAAAAAGACAAAAGAAAACAAAGCTGTGCATTAGCTTAAATTGTAAATGCTGATCACTTGGGAAAACCCAAGGCAAGGTTGGTTGTTCCATTGTTCTCTGAAAGGCAGGTTGAACAAACCGGCTGAATACACAGCGTGTTTGCAGTCTTAAGTAACCTCAACTTGTATTATTAACTCTGGTTGTGAGCTCCAGTAAAAGCTATTGTCTCTTTGAATGTAAGAGATATTTTCATAAAGTTTTATTGACACAGACACCTGTTGTACAAACAGTATAACAGTGTAGACAGTTCCTCAGAGTCCCAAGGCTCAGGAAAATCTCCAGGCTAGAAGTAAAGAAAAAGCTTTAGAGGAACTTAGGCAGCTCAAACCTTCTTGGGGATCTAAAATAAAATCCAAGTACTCGTTTCTCTGCTTCAGTCAGAAAATGGCTGATGCTGAGACCGGAAGAGAAGAAAGAGTCCCTGGAACAGAGTGGCTCCAGAGGTGGCTTGAGACTGTTTATTCTTCCTCTCCATCCAGGAACATCTTGCTGTGACGTGACTGACACCTATAATGGGCCTTT
Source organism: Alexandromys fortis (assembly GCF_014885135.2). Taxonomy (NCBI): domain Eukaryota; kingdom Metazoa; phylum Chordata; class Mammalia; order Rodentia; family Cricetidae; genus Alexandromys; species Alexandromys fortis. The sequence continues at coordinate 8,262,579 of NW_026067940.1, read as the reverse complement.
CTTCCTGGCCACAACTCACTAGGATTGTCGCCAGGGTGTTACAACTTCCCTTTCAGTCTGGGTGCGACCTTAAAGCTAAAATGGATTCCTTCTAGGTAGCACATGTCTGGAATCTTTCTTTATCCACTTGTTTTAGTCGGAGTTCTCAAGAGGAACAGAACTTATAGAATCACTATGTGGAGAGAAAGGGGACTTATCAGAGTTGCTTGTAGGCCACTAACCTAATTTACAAGTCTAGCTAATCCAGTCATGGCTGCCTATGAAATGAAAGTTCAAGAATCCAATAGTTTTTCAGTCTCTCAATGTCTCAGCTGGTCTTCAATATGTGCCAAAATCATGAAGAAGTGGGCTCTAGTGCCAGCGAAGGAATGGACTTGCTAACTAGGGCAAGAGCAATCAAGGAGAGAGAGAGAGAGAGAGAGAGAGAGAGAGAGAGAGAGAGAGAGAGCTCTTTCTTCTTCTATGTCCCTTATATAGGTTGCCTGCAGAAGGTGTGGCCCAGATTAAAAGTGGGACTTCCCTCTCAAATAATTTAATTAAAAAAAAAAAACGAAATCCCTCACAGATGTGCCCATCTGCTTGGGTTTTAGTTAATTCCAGATGTAGTCAAACTGACAACCAAGAATAGCCACCACACCATTCAACCACTCTCTTTGCTTGCTTGCTTGTGCCAAAGTTTTATGTACCCAAGCTGGCCTCAAACTCTCTAAGTATTTGAGGCTGAATTTATACTCCTGATCTTCCTGCCCCTCTTCCTCCTAAGTGTTAGGGTTACAAGCACGTGCTACCAAGCCAGGCTCACTATGACTTTAGATTGAAGAGCTTAATCCACTTACATTCATGATTTTAGCGACTGGTAGATAAGAATGTTTACCATTTCAGTTATTGTAAAGTTCTTACTTTTGTGGAGTGGTTTTTTTTTTTTTTTTGGAGAATTTTCTTCTTTTTTACCTTTGTGATTTGCTAACTTTTCTATTGTGTTAGATATCAATTTCTTCTTTCTCTGTTTTGTGTTCCAGGAATAGATTTCAGCTTCATGATTGTCATGTAGCTTATATAAAATACCTTAAAATAAACTGTGAATGTGGGACTTCCTTACTAACATGGTGTTACTTACTTACATAGTGGTTTATACTATTTACTTGCCTCCATAATTTACATTTATGTCTCTACAATTTACATCAGTGTACATTGTATATTCTTTTTTTATAAAGAGACTTTATTTTTTAATCTTCTGGGAGGGTGAGTATAGTGGTGTGTATGCGTGTGTGGTGTGTGTGAGTGTGTGTAGTGTGTGACTGTGTGTGGTGTATGTATGTGAGTGTGAGTGTGTATGTATATGTGTGTGTTTGTGTGTGTGTGTGTGTGTGTAGTCAAATGATAATTTGAAGGAATAGGTTCTCTTCTCATCAAACTCAGAATGTCAGAACTGGCAGCAGGTGTCTTTAACTGCTGAGCCCTGTCACTGATCCATATCTATAATAACAACTGTAGTTACAATTATTTTTACCCATTTTGATTTTAATCTTTATACTAGAAATCTGAAATATCTACAAGCCACTATTATAGTCGGAAAGCTTTCTGAATATGATTATAATACTCTGGTAGTGTTCTATAAATGCATGTTTACAAGGGAGTAATCAGCACACTTTTACTTCTGGTTGAAGCATAGCCTGTGGTATTTCATGGGAGGCTGGGCAGGTAGTGAGGAAGTCTTTCAGTTTTTGCTTCTTTGTGAAAGACTTCATTTCCCCTTTATTTCTGAAAGCCATCCTACCTGGGTATAGCATTCAGGTTGACAACTCTTGATTCTTTTTTACTCTGAATATATAAATTTGCTTTCTCTCATCCTAGGTTTCTCTGGGGACAGTCACTGGTAGCACAATTGGAGTCCATATATAACTCTCTGCTTGTCTTCTTCTGTTATGATTTCTCTTTGTCTTTTGTTTTTTTTTAATTTATTTACTTATATTTATTTTCTTAAAACTATCTTTTCTCACTTTGCATACCAATCTCAGTTCCCACTCTCTCCCTTCCTCTCGCTCCCCCCACCTTTCCCCACATCACCTCCCATCCACTCCTCAGAGAGGGTAAGGCTTCCCATGGGGAGTCAACAAAGTCTAGCACATCACTTTAAAGCAGGACCAGAACCCTCCCCACTATATCTAGACTGAGCAAGGTATCCCTCCAAAGAGCATGGGTTCCAAAAAGCCAGTTCAAACACTAGAGATAAATCCTGGTCCCACTTCCAGTGGCCCCACAGACTGTCCCAGATACACATCTGTCTCCCACATTCAGAGTCTGGGCCTCTGCTAGCTCCCCTGCAGTCAGTTCAGTCAGTGCTCAAACAGATCTGTTGATCTCTGCTTCTGCTTCCATCAGTTGTTGGATGAAGGTTCTATGATGACAATTAAGGTAGTCATCAATCTGACTGCAGGGGAAGACCAGTGCAGGCACCTTTTCCACTATTGCTTAGGGTCTTAGCTGGGGTCTTCCTTGTAGATTCCTGGGAATCTCTCTAGTGCCAGGTTTCTTCCTAGCTCCACAATGGTTCCCTCAATTAAGATTTCTCTTTCCTTGCTCACAGTTTCTGTCCTTCCCCCATCTCGATCATCCCGTTCCCCCGTGTTCTCTTCCCCTTCCTCTTTTCTCCTTCTCCTCCCCTTCCACTCTACCTTCTCCACCCCCCACACTCCCAATTTTCTCAGGAGATCTTGTCTATTTCCCCTTTCTCAGGGGATCCATGAACGTTTCTGTTAGGGTTCTCCTTGTTTCCTAGCTTCTCTGAGGTCTTGGAATACAGACTGTTTATCCTTTGCTTTACATCTAATACCCACTTATGAGTGAGTACATACCATGTTTGTCTTTCTGGATCTGGGTTACCTCACTCAGAATGTTTATTTTTCTAATTCCATTCATTTGCCTGCAAATTTCAAGATTCCATTGCTTTTTATTGCAGAGTAGTACTCCATTGTGTAACTGTACCACATTTTCTTTATCCTTTCTTCAGTTGAGGGGGAAAATGGCCCAAAGACACTTAAGGAACTGCTCAAATCAAAACAATTCTGAGATACCATCTTATACCAGTCAGAATGGAAAAGATCAAAAACACCAGTGATAGCTTATGCTAAAGAGGATGCAGAATAAAGGGAGACTCCTCAATTGCTGGTGGGAGTGAAAATTTGTACAGCCACTTTGGAAATCAGTATGACAATTTCTCAGAAAATTGGGGGTCAACCAACCTCAAGATCCAGCAATACCAATCTTGGGCATATACCCAAAGGATATACACTCATACTACAAAGACATGTGCTCAACTGTGTTCATGGCAGCATTATAGCCAGAACCCGGAAACACCTAGATGTCTTTTTTTTTTTTACAGCTTTCTTATGTGCCTTTTATCATTGGTGTGTGTGTGTGTGTGTGTGTGTGTGTTCCTTGAGAGCTGCTAGACTTAAGTATTTGTCTCTCTCAGAGCTTTCAGACATTTTCTACAATTGTTTTATAACACATGCTTCCTGCAACTTTCCCCATCATCTTTTCTTCCTCCAAAAGCTCAAACTGTGAATCTCTGTTGGCTTACTGCTGCTCTGCAAGTCCCACAAGCTTTCTTTAACCTTTCTGTTTCTATTTTCTTTCTCTAGTAAGCTGTTTCTGGCTCAGATGTTCTTGTTTCTCCTGCTGACAGTCTTGACCTTTTTTTTTTTTTTTTTTAATTTCATTCACTGAAACTTTTAGTTCCAGAATTTCTGTTCTGATGATCTTTTGGTCACTGTTCTATTTAATTGTTGAATTTTCTTATTCAAACCATGACTTCTTTCACAAATCACCCTCTGGATTTTCTTCTCTCACTGGGCTTCCTTAGAATCAGATTTTAGGGAATTTGTGAATTTCCACTTACATGGTACCAGGTAATATAGGACCTCCTTTTAAACCTAAAAATGGTGCATGATCTCATGTATTTGTGGACAGCACATACACATGTGGACTGCAGTTAACATGGGGCATGAGGAATCCACAGGAAATGGAGAGGCATAAGTCAAATGACACATGCTAGATGACCCCTAGACTCACCAGTTCTGTAGAAGGAATGCACAACACAAACCAGGGCTAAGGAAATTATGACTTTTTAATTAAATAAATCAAATTTTTAGCTATTCTTATTATGCACACACTGATAAGAATGAATGGGGAGGATGCATTAATCTGCCTCTCCACATTAACCACTGAAGCATTTGCTTATGTGCCAAAGCCTTAAATAAACACGACAAATTTCATGTGCAAAACAATGCAAAAGATTTTTTAAAAAAAAAAACAAGAAAATTAATATATATATGCTTTGAAATTTTCAAAGGCCAGAAAATCAAACACTTAGCACCTCCTGAAACAGAACTCAGTTTACATGAGTGATGGGAACTGCTGTGCCCATGGTGAAGCTCCCATGTGCCTGTGGGGTGGCCTTACATATGTGTTGACTCCTCTTCACACTAGGGCTAGACGTTGATCTCCCACAGTGGGAGGTTCTCTTGACTGTCTTCCAATCTCTGTTTTACTGTCTCACTCATCATCCTAAAGACAGTATTGAATATATGACAACTATGGAAGTCTGAATATAAAATATGCATAAAATACTAATTATCCATTTGCCAAAAACTCATGAGTGATTTTGCATGCAAAAATAGCAACACAATATAAGCTACAAATTAGGTTTCATGTCTACCCTTTAAAATATAGTCTACTGTAAATGAGTAATAAAGTAGCTTCATGAAGATATAAAAGAACTAAAATTTACTTTTTATAAGTTATTGAATGATTAGAGACCAGAGTGGGATGTGGTAGAAACTAGAAAGATAAAATGGTGTGATCATTCTTGCTGGTGGAAACAGTGAGAAAATACCAGATATGCACAGCAAGTACTGTTGAAGGAGCAGCGGGGCTGCGTCGCCGGCACCTGGCCGCCCTCATGGCTAGCTTTACCCGAAATATTTACACGGAAACTGTATTCTTTTAAATCCTGCTTGGCCCATTATATCTAGCCTTTTCTCAGCTAACTCTCACACCTGGACTAGCCCATTTCTAATAATCTGTGTAGCCCACGAGGAGGCTTACCAGGGAAGATCTTAACTTGTGTCTATCTGGAGTGGGAGAATCATGGTTACTCACTGACTCAGCTTCTTTCTCCCAGCATTCTGTTCTGTTTACTCCACCCACCTAAGGGTTGGCCTATCAAATGGGCCTAGGCAGTTTCTTTATTAATTAACCAATGAAAGCAACAGATTAGAAAGAAATCACTCCCACATCAAAGTACACTTTAACTCAGAGAGCAACAAGCAAGCCAGGCACATCCCCTTTCTTTCTCTGGGCAGGGCATCTTGCTTTGTCTCTCTGTAGCTCTGGCGGTTAATCTCCAGGGAATGCTTGTATACCTTCTGTGGTGGTTTAAAAGAAGATGCTCCCAAAAGGGAGTGGCACTATTAGGAGGTGTGGCCTTGTTGGAGGAAGTGTGTCACTGTGAAGGTGGACTTTGAGGCCACTTTTGCTTAAGCGTCCCTCGTTGTGACAGTCAGTTGGCTTCCTGTTGCCTGCGAGATGTAGCACTCTCAGCTGCAGCACAGGCTTGTTGGGTTGTATGTGCTGCTGCTGTTTCTGTTGCCACAGTAGAATAAGCAGTGGGGGGGGGACCTTAAACCCAGGCTGCCCTGGAACTCACTGTGTGACCCTGAATAGAGTTGATTCCACGTTCCTCCGGCCTGAGTCTCCCAGATTATGAGCCTGTTCTGTCACACTGGAGACATGCTCGCTCTGGTGACCATTCAGAACAGCAGTGTCCTGTATGGTTTATTTAAAGTTAGGAGTCAGTATTCTTATGCATATGGGGACTCTGTTCTCTAAGGGCCTCTGATTTTCCTGTTCTCATTGAGAGGAGGAGACTTGCCCCCTCAACTCACCTTAGTGTTTTGAGAGGTGCAGGGGAGACCATAACTCACAATTAAATCCTAATTCTATGACTTAGAAATCTCTGTATACAAGTTTCTATTCTCTGAGAGGGAGATACTTTGGGGATCCAGCACATCAAAGCCAGAGTCACACTGGAGGGTGACACTTTCACAATCAAAGTACTTATCTAGTTTTGGATCGCCAGCCCCCAAATAATGACATGGAGACTTATTATTAATTATGAAAGCTTGGCCTTAGCTTGTTCTCAACTAGCTCTTATAGCTTAATTAACCAATTTTTTAAATCTACATTCTGCCATGTGGCTCAGTTACCTCTTCTTAGTACAGCACTTCCGACTAGCTCCAAATCATGTGCCGAGATTCTTCCTCCCAATTTCTCTCCTCGGAAATCCCACCTATCCTCTCCTGACTAGCTATTGGAAGTTCAGCTATTTATTACACCCATCACAGTAATACATCTTCACTCAGCGTACAAATCTCGCTTTCTGTTTCCCGTCTCTGGCTTCATGCACAGAGAGATAATGAAAACAGCAACAACAGTTAAGATGAACTTTTGTTCTCCATGGCTCCAGTCGTTCCTTGGCAGCTAATACCTCATGGACAACTTGTCCATCTATATTGGAAACCTTTCTGTTGTATGAGCAGGGCTAAGTGTCAAACAATATAAAGTCTTCACTCTTGAAGTTATAGGCCTTAAGTAATATTTACTTATGTAATACTCCAAGGCTTGTAATAGAAAATTGCTGTGGGACAATGGTCTTTTATCCTGTCACTTGTATTATTTTTTAATAAAACTCTGATTGGCCAGTAGCCAGGCAGGAAGTATAGGCAAGGCGACAATGCAAGAAGTAGAGGTGAAGCGATGAGAGCAGGGGAATTCTGAGAAGAGGAAAGGGTCAGTCTGCAGTCATGACTCAGCCGCAGAAGAAGCAAGATGAGAATGCCTTGTTGATAAAATGTACCAAGCCACATGGCTAACACAGACAAGAATTATGGGCTAATATAAGGTATAAGAATCAGTTAATAAGAAGCCTGAGCTAATAGACCAACCAGTTTATAATTTATGTAGACCTCTGTGTGTTTCTTTGAGTCTAAATGACTGTGGGACCTGGGGGGGGGACACAAAACCTCAGTCAACATAAAATTAAACATATTCATTGGAAAAATACTCTTTTTGAATTAATCTAACAGATATTTACATAACTTACCCCCATAAGACTGTTTGGGGAACAATGAGCAACATTCTCGAAATACCATTCCATTTATAAATTAAAACAATAACTCACATCTGCATTTATAACTGGCTCTATTCTGGTGGGACAAGTTTATTCTTACAAACTATTGAGAATTGCCTGTGAACAAGAGACAATTATTCTCCAAATTATGAAGCAATGCATTGTGTAATGTCTTCTCTTTATACCATGATTTATAATTTCATACTACTGAACTCATTTATTTTTATAATAATGTGATGCTTTGCCATATTAATAGAAAAATATTCTACTTAATGACTACCACACTAGAGAAAAATAAGGCCTATCAAGAACTAACTTTTCATCATTTAGGAGTATTCACCTTAATATCATACATTAATACAAATTGTTTCTGCTAAGTAAGAACCTTAATGGTTATAATATTTGGCTTCCAAATGATTCTATAATTATATAGTTAAGTGTATTCCTTAAAAACATATTTAATTGTACTTAATATGAAACTGAATTGCAGCCATTGGCTAACTACTTCTTAAGAATCCTTCCTCATTCCTTAATTAAAACTAGTTACGATTTCCCATAACTTCATACTTAAGCAGAAAGGACAGGAGGCCAGCCGAGTAGAGCACAAGGCTCTGAGGAACTGTGGGTCTGGAGAAATGACCTGTAATTTACAGGCTGCTGAGTCTCGGAGACAAAGTTCTTAGACAGCATTCTCAGATACGCTGGGTCAGATTAAAGGCAGAACTTGAAATCATTAATGAGTTGATATTGAGCCAGGTGATAAAATCCAGTAGGACAAGCACTTTAAGTCACTGAAGGGGAAGGGCAGAGTTGAACAAGTCTAGTACAGAAGAGAACTGGACTGGGTCATCCAATGACATTTCAAATCTGACAGAGACATGAGCTGGCATAAGAATCACGGTGTGGAGACAGGACTGGGTTCTTGCCTTCCACATAGTCCTAGGGGTCAAACTCAGGTTTCAAGGCTTGGCTGCAGATACTTTTATTCACTGAACCATGTCATAGAGCCAATCCCAAGACTTTCTCACTGTCTCCTCCTCCTTACAACAGGGACACTTACTGACCCCTTTCCCCCATTCTTCAGTAGAAGGGCATTTAGGTTGTTTTCAGGTTCTGGCTATGACAAACAAAGCTGCTATGAACATAGTTGAGCACATGTCCTTGTGGCATGATTGAGCATCCTTTGGATATATACCCAATAGTGGTATTACTGGATCTTGAGGAAGGTTGTTTTCTAATTTTCTGAGAAAGCGCCACACTGACATCCAAAGGGGTTGTACCAGCTTGCATTCCCACCAACAATGGAGGAGTGTTCCCTTTACCCCACATCCTCTCCAGCATAAGTTCTCATCAGTGTTTTCGATCTTGGCCATTCTTACAGGTGTAAGATGGAATCTCAGAGTTGTTTTGATTTGCATTTCTCTGATGACTAAGGATGTTGAACATTTCCTTAAGTGTCTTTCAACCATTTTAGATTTCTCTATTGAAAGTTTTCTGTTTAGGTCTATACTCCATTTTTTTATCGGATTATTTGTTCTTTTGATGACCAATTTCTTGAGTTCTTTGTGTGTTTTGGAGATCAGACTTCTGCCTGATATAGGGTTAGTGAAGATCTTTTCCCATTCTGTAGGCTGCCATTTGGCTTTTTTACCATATCCTTTGCTTTACAGAAGCTTTTCAGTTTCAGGAGGTCCCATTTATTAATTGTTTCTCTCAGTGTCTGTGCTACTGGGGTTATATTTAGGAAGTAGTCTCCTGTGACAATGCGTTCAAGTGTACTTTCTCTTCTATAAGGTTCAGTGTGGCTGGCTTTATGTTGAGGTCTTTGATCTATTTGGACTCGAGTTTTGTGCATGGTGATAGGTAGGGGTATATTTTCATTCTTCTACATGTTGATATCCAGTATGCTAGCACCATTTGTTAAATATGCTTTCTTTTTTCCATTTGATATTTTTTTGCTTATTTGTCAAAAGTCAGGTGTTCAAAGGTGTGTGGATTAATATCCAGGTCTTTGATTCATTTCCATTGGTCCTCCTGTCTGTTTTTATGCCTATACCAGGCTGTTTTCAGTACTGTAGCTCTGTAGTGGAGTTTGAAGTCAGGGATAGTGATGTCTCCAGAAGGAGAACTGACATTCTTATCTACCAGTACCCATTAGAGGGCCATGTCACAGGGAGGCTAGTCAATCACTTGACTTCCCAATGATTGGCCTTTTTGGTAATGGAGTCCCATCTGCATTTGGATTATATTCTTATGACCAGGCTTCTTCTACATGTATCATCTGTGGACTTACTGAACAGTTGTTTCTCTGTCATATAATAGGATATACTATTGTTGTGTGACAAGACTCTCCCTGGGGAGACACAACACACATCTACTTACCCCAAATAGGGAACCCACAACAGATCAAAGTATGGATACCACCAAAGTCCAACTTGGTGAACCAATGAGTTTTATTGGGGTTCATTATAGGAATACAGGTGAGGGGTTACTAACAGGGGCAGAAATGTCTCAAAAGGTGACCACATGATCAAAGCCACACTAGCATGGATGACAGCTCACAAAGGCAGGAACCTGGAGCACTGCACAGTCTACAGGCATCTCAGCTGGTGGGAGAGTGCCCTTCCCAGGAGAGTCTGTGGGTCTAAACAGAGCTCTCTCTTTCAGGGAGCTCGACTGGTTTCAGGGAGCTTCTTCTGGGTAACTTGTCTGTCTCAGAATATTCTTTGCAGTGCGGCTTGTCTGAAAATGACCCCCAGTGATCTTTATTGCTTGTCTGAAAGTGACCCCTAGTGGTCTTTATTGCTTACTCTGGGAGGGAAGGGGGCCTAGTGAACTTCCTGAAGCTAGTTTGTGTGGTTTACCTTCTATCTCAAAAAGCTTCCTTAAGAAATGGAATGTTTCAATCTCTAAGGAAACTGCTACACAACCACTATGGGAACTCAATTGACATCAGAAAAAAGATTAATAGCTTGATATTGTGGAGCTTCACAGGTCCTAACTAGCATTCCACCATAATATCATAAAGCTGTAGTAGATAATACATTGTGATATTATTGTGGTCATCAAACATATCAAACATCACCAAGCAAAAGCCAAAGGACAAATCATTTCAATACAAACAAATCAACCACATATATTTAGATTTGTATTTGGCAATAGTAACTAAGACAGACATATGTAATTTTACTTTCACATTTATGCCTATGAAATGTGTAAAATTACACATTTCTGTCTTAGTTACTATTGCTGTGGTAACACATCATGACCAAGGCAACCTTTAAGAAAGCATTTGACTGAGCCCTTTCCCAGTTCCAGAGATTAGCCCATGACCGTCATGGTGGAGAATGTGCTGGGAGGCAAGCAGCCATGGCTGAAAGAAAGCTCACGTCCTGATCTGCAGGCCACAGGCAGACATGGACTTGGACTGGGCCCGGTGTGGACTTTTGTGGTCAAAGGGGAATGGGAAATGCAGGTATTTTGTGATAGTTGTGGGGTTCCTCACAGACACCAAAAAAAAAAAAATCAACTCAAATAACTTAGACGACATAATCACATAATCACAAAATGTTTGTGCATGAGCTATACACATGTTCTTGTATGTTTTAACACACCTTTCTTGGCCTTCTTCCTCTCTCCCGCCCATGTCTTTTCAGATAGCACCTCTCCGGGACCCTGGAATAACTGACCTGCCAGGTGGGTTACAACCCTAGACTAACTGACCCGCCAGGGCGGTCTACAATCTTATTGCATCATCCATGGAAGTCAGAACAGGAGCTCAGGGCAGGAACCTGGAGCCAGGAATTGATACGGAGTGGAGGAGAAATGTTGCTTACTTGCTGGCTCTCCTGACTTTCTCAGTTTCCTTTCTTATATACCCAGGGGTGTGCTGAGCCTTCCCACCTCATCACGGATCAGGAAAATGCCTGTAGGCCAGTCTTATTGCATACAGGTTAGTCTTACGGAAGTATTTTCTCAGTTGTGGCTCCATCTTCTAAGATAACTATAACTTGTGTCAGCTCAACAAAAATAAACAAATAACAAGTCAGGACATATATCTGATTTTATTTTTGTAATGTGGAGAAACACACAAAAACGAATTTTCTTTAAAGGGAGACCAGAAGTACTTGTTAATGTGAAAAGTGACCAGAAGGGGGCACCAAAGAACCTCTTCAGTCCCATAAGATTCTGGTGTTTGTTTGTTTTCCCAGAAAAAAAAAAAATGTTCCTTAAATTCAGATCTTGATCTGCAAGTTTAGAACTGGCAGGTGCTGGGCTCATGAGTGATGTGAGATTCCCCTCTGTATGCTGTGAATACTATTGGTTAATGAAGCTGTCTTGAGCTGTGATAGAGTAGAACAGAGCTAGGCAGGGAAAATTAAACTGAATGCTGGAAGAAAGGAGGCAGAGTCAGGGAGAAGCTATAGAGCTGCCACCACAGACATGCTGAAACTTTGCTGTTAAGCCACAGCCTCATGGCAATACAGAGATCAATGTTTAATTTTTTTTTAATTTATTTATTATGTATACAGTATTCTCAGCATTCTGTCTGCATGTATGCCTGCAGGCCAGAAGAGGACACCAGATCTCATTACAGATGGTTGCGAGTCACCATGTGGTTGCTGGGAATTGAACTCAGGACCTTTGGAAGAGCAAGCAGTGCTCTTAACCACTGAGCCATCTCTCCAGCCCGAGATGGGTTAATTTATAATATAAGAGTTAGCCAGAAATACACTTAAGCTGTTGGCCAAACTGTATTGCAAATAATATAGTGTCTGTGTGGTTATTTCAGGTCCGAGCAGCCAGGAACAAACAAGTGGCCTCCTACAACACACTAGTCACAGAGTCATGGCATTCTGTGACAAGTCAGCAGGAATAGGGTTGGGATAGTCTGAACTGTATTCTTTGCAAGGTAGAAAATAAAGGAGAAATAAAAGTACCTACAGACATGTTAGAGAGTGAATCTGTGTTCCGGATCCGTCATATTCATGCGACATAATGAACAGAATGACAGCGCAAACATTTGGCATTTAATAGTTTATATTTACCCATCCCCATGAGTCGAGCCAAGAAGGCAACTGAACCGCAGTAACTAGCCTATAAACACTGACATAGCTTCAAAAACAAAATGAGAAAAACCCACCTAAGTTCTTCTGTCCCAGAAACTTTATAACAGGAGTGGTAGGGGCCAGTCCAGCTGCTGCATGGAGATCCTGTGCATTAACCAAAAGGGCTAAGGGGCCCCTTCATTTTCACATGTTTAGAGGGTTTCCTGTGGACTCGTGCCCACTTCCGTTTCTCCAGTTCTAACCGTTCGATCTCCAGAGACAGCTTGTACACCTCCAGGGCCTTTTGCACTTCATCTGGGCTTGGGAGGCACTGCAAGAGCTTTCTGCCTTCATTCACATGTTTGCAATCTTCAGGGGCCTCCTACAGGTAATTTAAAGAAATAAATGGGGGAGGGTACAGTCTGAGAGGGATTCCTGGCAAAACTGAGGTTGATATAATTGATGGACATAGAGAAAATCAGGACTTTGCATCCCCAGCAGGTGTTCTCATGAAGGCCACACCATGAGGAAGAGGGGTGTGTGTGTGTGTGTGTGTGTGTGTGTGTGTGTGTGTGTGTGCACCCACACATGCGTGTGCGCAGGCAGGATTTTACAACCCAAGAGAGACTTGAGCTTAGGACCTTGGATGCCCACCACCAGGTTGCTAGGACCATAAGACACATGCCTCTTGAGGAGCAGAAAAGTATAGTTGAAGAAGAAAAGACAAAGAGCTCCAAGGATCCAGAGTGGCCCCATAAGGAGAGGGGGGGGAGTCTTGCACACACCCCAGAAGCAGAGCAAATGTAATCAGACCACCAACATGGAAAGTTATGGTCAGAGTACTAGGTTTAGAAAACCCTCAATCCTAAAGTTCTGGATGCAGCCATAGAGCAGAAAAATCTGTTCCTTCAAGCTCATCGTGATGCTTCAAGGTTATAAGTGCATATCTAGTAAACTGGGCATCCTGGTAGGTGCCAGGTGCTACCATCATAGTCTGGGACAGAACCTTGGGAAGAGACTGATATATTTAAGGGCAACATCACAGAAGTTCCCCGAATTGCACCACTCACCATCTTACATTTGGGTATCTCAGGGTCCCATGTCCTGTTTTCCGAACAGATGATGTTCGGGGAGCCAACTAAGTCATATCCGGTGTCACACTGAATGGTGATGTTTTCCATCTCTGTGTAGTGCTCTTTCTCCACAGACAGGCTTCCGTGCATGATCACCGGTTTGGAGCACACACCTCTAGCGGAAACGTACCTTGAGCTTTCTCCTTTCAGGGAGATGTCAAAATTGAATTAGACAATGAAAATAATGAGAAACTTTGCGTATACTTGCATTTGGTTTCAGCAAAACTTATTGATTTCAATAATAATTATAATAGTCCTGATATCTATTGAGAAAAGTGCTATGCATATTTACATGCTCAACTTTTGCTGCCTTATAAATTTTACTATACTTTTATGAATTAGTTTCTATTGTTATTAATATTTGACCAACAACAAAACTGAGAAAGTTAAGCCTCTAAACCTCATATACCTTAAGTGTTATAACCTATGTTTACATTTCTTCCCCACAACCTTGATCTAATGCAAGATGCTAAGGATGTACTTTTCATTGTCCTCATCTTTTAGTGATGCAGGGTTCAACAGAAACAGTGACTTTCGGTGGCTAGGAAAATGATGAAGGAACCAAGGACACTGAAGAGGAAGCCACATTCTTACCTCATCTCCATTCTACATCCATTCTACATCAGCTCGTCGGCCAGGAGCATCATTGGCCCACAGACCCAGAAAGGCCATGGACGGATCGTGGCCATCATAATATTTCAGAAGTGGGAATTTGCAACACTTTATGAGCTAGGTATTAACTTTTGCAATTCCTCTTTCTTGAATACTTGGAAAGAAATGAGGGTTGTTGTGGAAAGTTTACTAGAGGCGCAAATAGATTCTTAGACCAAAGCCATCAAGTCTTGCCTCTAAGTATCTAGGAAGACATAGAACAGCTGAACAGTTGAGGCTGCTTTCTGCAATGGGGCTTACCTGTGCTCTTAGGGCTCAGGAAAGAAAACTAGTGTTCATTTTTAACGTTCCTTTTACCAAGTTTTTTAAGTTTACTATTCATATCTTAAATGTTATTAAATAAATAGAGAAAAGGTAAGATTTAGGTAGGCCTTGACCGACAGAAAATACTACTGTTCTTAGTTTGTAACTCTATCTTTCCCGCATTGCTAGTGGACCTGGTGTAACATTGAAGAGGCAAAGGTTCCCAATGAAAAGACATCAAGACACATAGCATGGCCAACAAATATATGCTTCAACGCACTCAGACATCCAAGCTTCAGGGTAAGGAGGTGGCTGTCTATTTTCTGTTCCTATAACAGAACACTGTACTCTGGGTAATCTACAGATAAGTGAGTTTCCTTAGAGTCTGATTCACGCAAATCTGAAGGAATAGGGTTTGGATTTGGCTCCTTCGTGCTTCAGTGGTGAGTTTGAAAGGATAAAGCACCCAGAGAGACCAGACAAACAGCTCACATGAACCACAACCCACCCTGGCATAGCTGAGCCACCCCCAGGGCTAGAGCAGGATCTCGTCATAAGGGCTCATTCACCTCTGGTTTCAAGCACAGGACTTAAGTACAGGGAATGGATTTGAATAATACCCTTCCCCTTCTTTATAAGTTCACGTCTCTTCCACTGAAGAAAGAAATCATTCCACACAAATGACTACAAAGTCTTACTTGTCCCAACTTAAAAATACAAAGTCCAGAGTCTCATTTGAGACTCAAGGCATCACACAACCTGAGGCAAACCCCCTCATCTGTGAGCTTCTAAAATCAGTTTCTCTACGTCAAACATGGGGTGTCGACGTTCTCAAATGAAAGGGAGAAAACAGGTATGAAAAGGGAGACATGGGACCAAAGGAAAACTAAGCCAGTAAGGAAAATGCACTGAATTGTTTTTTCCGCTCTTCTCCATCTAGGTCCTCCCATCCTATTTTCTCCCTCAGCTTCTGCCCTTCCCCCTTCCATTTTCATGTCCGCTGCATTCGTCCGCTGCGTTCTACAACCTAAAAGCCCATTCTCCCTTCTACTGGGCACCTTACCAGTTTCCTGGTCTCTACTTCACACATCAATACTCAAAAGAACAAGTTGAAGTCACATACTAGCACACACAGAATTTGGTTCCCTGAGCCTGTTAACTCACAGCATTTTTTTCTAGTTCTAACCATTTAACTATGAACTTCATCTCTCTTTACAGCCAAATAAAATTTCTTTGTGTACAAGTAGCACATTTTTACTATCCATCCATCCATTGATGGCCATCCAGGCTGATTCTGTGTCTTTGAGATTCAATAAATCTGGATGTGCATGTATCTCTGTGGTAAGATATGGACTCCTTTGAGGGTATGCTCAGACGTGGTTTAGCTGGGTCATACATTAGTTCTATTTGGTTTTCTAAGACAGAGTTTCTCTGTAGCTTTGGAGCCTGTCCTGGAACTCACTCTGTTAACCAGGCTGGCCTCAAACTTGCAGAGATCTGCCTGCCTCTGCTTCCCGAGTTCTGGGACTACAGGCGTGCACCATCCCCAACCTATTTTTATTTTTTAAGAACCTCCATCCTGTCATGGTGATGATACTAGTCTAGACTCCTACTAATAGGAAATAAGGTTTCTTCTTTCTCTACAGCCTCAGGCATTGCTTTTGTGTTTTCTGGATGATAGCCGTTCTGATGGGTGAGATCAAATATCAAAATACTCTTAACTTGTATTTCCCTGATGGCTATGCTGAACGTGTATTTGTAATATATTGGCCATTTGTAATTTTCTTCTGAGAGCTTTCATTGCCTACTTGCTGAAAGGAAGTTTGTTTTATCATTGTTTAATATTTGTAGCTTTAAAAAATTCTCTTAGTTAACCCTTTCTCTGAAGTGTAGCTGGAAAGGTTCTTCCACTATTTTCTTTGCTGTCTGTTTGCTCTGCTGATAGTTTCCTTCACTGAGCAGAGGCCTTTTACCTTCACGTAACCCCATTTGCCAACAGCTGTGGCTATTTCTGGCAGAATTCCATTATCTGTATTCTGAAATGTTTTCAGCATGCTTTTCTATAACTGTCTAAGCATTTCTGGTGTTAAATTAAGACATTTGGTCCATGTTGGATTAACTTTTGTACAGGGAGAGAAATAGGGGTCCAATTTCCTTCTTCCATAGGTACTTGTCCAATTTTGCCAGCTAGCACTATTTCTTGAATTAGATTTTTTTTAAACAAATTTTAACTCTTTTGTCAAAAGTTAGGTGTGCATATCTGTATGAGTTTATATATAGTGAATACGTGTGTGCATAGTATATGAGTTTATATATGCATAATGAATACATATCATGTGAGTTTATATATAGTGCGTATCATGAGAGTTTTTATATATATAATGTATACATGAGTGCATATCGTGTGAGTTTACATATAGTGCATGCATGAGTGCATATCATGTGAGTTTACTTCCAGGCCCCTTATGTTCTGTTGATCTATGTGTCTGTCTTTGGACTAGCACCATGCTATGTTTGTCACTAAGGCTCGATAGCACAGTTTGAGATCAGGTAATAAATCTCTGACTGTGTTCTGGTTGCTTAGGATTACTTTGGCTACCTGTAAATTTCTATATGTGTTTCCATGCTAATTTTAAAATGTTTTTAAAGTTCTGTGAAGAATGTCATTGGCATTTCCATGGAGATTGCACTGAATCTATAAATTTCTTTGGAGAGGATTGCTATTTTCACAATGTTAATTCTGCTAGTCCAGGACAAAGGTTCTTCTTTTTTTTCTCAACATCTAATGTCTTCTTCAATTTCTTTTTTTCATCGTTTTAAGGTTTTTCACCTTCTTGGTTAAGTTTAGTCATATATATATATATGTAACACAGATTGTCTGCAGGTCCGTAGCTTTCCTTGCACCAGATGCTTTGAGTCTTTCAGGATAGTTCTCTGGTAGAATTCATTCAATTTTATTCTTAATTAGTTAATTTTATTTCATATGTGTGAGTGTTTTACCTGCATGTATGTATGTGAACCACATGCTTTGCCTGATTCCTGAGGGTCAAAAGAGGACATCTTGTATCTCACCCAAACTAGAGGAATGGAGGGTGCTGGGAACTGAACCCAGATACTGTAAGAGAGCAAAAGGGCTCTTAACCATTGACCCATATTCCTAGATATCTTATTATTTTTAGCTACTGTGAATGGGATATTTTATATAATTTGTCAGCAAGTTCATTACTGGTATACAGAAAAGCTACTGATTTCATTTTCTGTTGGTGGATAAATACATAAAATATATTTGATTACTAAAGTATAAATCACATATGAGGTTTCATAGCTTCAAAACAGCTATTCTACATGTATAGAAGTTTGTCGAGATGCACAGTGTCTAGGTTTAGTAAATACGGGTATGTAATTTTGAGAAGTTATTATAAATTAATATTTTTTTATTTTAAAAAGTATTATGTTCTCTGTCAATGCTTCTTGATCGCTGGGGGAAAGTTCAATGCCTGTTTTGACCTCACTTTTGTCTATCAGGTTTCTGCCACACATTGCATAAAAAACTTTCTGTCATCTGTCCGGTTCCTCCCTGCCATGGCAAGGATGAGGTCGCTGTGAGTCTGTGAGCATCAGACCCTCTCACTTCTGCTGATCTCCACAGTCCGTGCAGGCTGCAGTCGGTTGTATCGAGAGGACACATCTTCTGAGTGCTGATGCACGAGGATGGATGCCCTGCTCCACGGGGCACAGTGGGATAGGATGATACTGAGCATCGCTGATCTCTCAGTCCTAGGCTGTGTCTATGGGGCGCTATGCACTGACCCTGCTTGGGGGATCCAAATAGGTTGTGTTTAAGTCTTTGGCGAACAGTTCTGCTAGTCCTATGGTCCTACAATCCAACCACCTGCCCTTCCATACAATAATAGAGATGACAGGGGAATTCGGACATTGGCAATCTTCCAGTTTCAGATTCTCCTACACCCTTTATGGTGTGTTTCTGCTGTCTTCTGTGGTTGTGATATTTGTCCTCTGGCTTGGGTTTCTGGTAACACAGATTGTCTGCAGGTCCGTAGCTTTCCTTGCACCAGATGCTTTGAGTCTTTCAGGATACTTCTCTGGTAGAATTCTTCTCCACACACACCACTTAGCATGGTATGTGCTCTGTTAAAAAAAAGAAAAGCCAATGTAGGCTTACTCCTATTTTCTCTTGTTTCTGCATTGGTGATTTTTATCTTGACTTTTCTTTATTTAAGTGTTTGTGTGTGTGTGTGCATGTGTGTGTACGTGTGTGTAAGTTGTGCAACTAGAAAGGGAGTCATGAGAGGGGAGGAAGAGTTCTTAAAATAGAGGTAAAGAGAAAATAATATCATATTTGTGACATGAAAGCATAGCAGGGATACTCTCAGAGGAACAAACAGAGCTGGCCAAAGAAAAGTAGGAGGTAGGGAGAGAATCATAGGAGAAAGATACAAATTAGAACAAAGTATGATGCATCATGAATAGAAAAAAGTTCCATAATCAAGCTCATACATAGATTTTCATTTTAACCTCAAAAATTAATAAAACAGGAAACATATGCATGCATACATATATACATACAACACGCACATTTAACAGACTAAAGATGCTACATCCAGGATGTAGATCAGTATCTCTGTATATGTGACCAATAGGGGGAAAACACAGGACAAGTATGGTTCATGCCACTCAAAATTAATCCTACCAAGACACTTGCATGATGTTTTCATAACTTACTTTTCTTCTTATATCTTTAGATCAGTAGACTATGCATGCTGCTAAGACCAGAAGCAAAACAATCCAAGCAGTGGACACTGAAGCTGTCCATTGATAGAACAATCCAAGCAGTGGACACTGAAGCTGACCATTGATATTTAAGGTATAGCTCTCAGCAAATTTCTCTGGGCTTCTTTACCTACTGGGAAAGCTTGGATGAGGGGAAGTATTACCATACTTTGTGGCAATAAGCTGTGATCATGATGAAGTCAGGATGTCTGTTATATACTGGTTCGGGAAATAGTATATCTGGAGCTCAAGACAATCACTGTTGAGTTCCACCAGCGGGATTTGGACTAAGTAGGCAATTTTGAGGCATAAAGAAATTCTGTTCACCAGGAATAACAGCTAGAGATATCAGAGCTGTCAAAAAGCCCAAGCCTACTGGTGTGCTGACTGAAGGAAACAGAACGGGCAGTAGTGAAAGACTAGTCATATCAGTTTACAACCCCAGAGCAGAGTTAATTTACTTTTAACTCTCCTTTATAGTGTTATTGATATTATTTTAATCATGATTCTTTCTCACATCCCATTCCTATTTCCTATGATGTCCTACAAAATTATACTAGATCTCATTATATCTTCTTAAACTTTGCTTTTATATTAACCCAAGCTATGGCGTGCAATAGACTGTCATGTTGCAGTAAGGAATCATTCATAGTAAGATAGCCACATTGTTCTACAATGATATTTTCAGGGACTTACCATTATCAGATAGATATTTATTGTTCTTCGTGACAGTTTCTGATACACTTGGTGAGGTAGCAGCAACATGGGTTTGCATTTCTGAGAAAAAGGATAAGGTTGATGTTAGTCACTAGTACACAATCTTCCCGCCCATAAGAAATCTTCCATTGTTTCATAATTCTATAAGCCATTCTTTCCCCCTTGGTGTATAAATATAGAGACTCGTGGATTAGTCTTTTACATTACTAAAATATTGGCCATAACATTAACAGATAATATATGCAAGAACATTAGCAAACTGCAACATTGAAGGATTTTATTCAATGTGCTAGGTTCTCTAACAAAAACTTTTGTAAGTCCTCTGTCAGTATATCCTGATCCATAACTCTATCAATAGCCTTGGTGGTGCTAGGATAAATATCTGTGATCTTCCGCATAATACTTATTGGAAGGACAATCCCAAACCCAATTACTTTTTTTTTTNTTACTTTTTTTTTTTTTTTTTTGGTTTTTTGAGACAGGGTTTCTCTGTAGCTTTGGATCCTGTCCTGAAACTAGCTCTTTTAGACCAGGCTGGCCTCGAACTCACAGAGATCCACCTGCCTCTGCCTCCTGATTAAAGGCATGTGCCACTACCGCCTAGCCCAAACTCAATTACTTTTTAAGAAGATTATTCTTCATGAAACTGCATAGAATCACTTGGTAATGTAGGAGGGTCTTCTGTCTATATGTTACTTTCATTGGTCAAATAAGGAAACTGCCTTGGCCTTTTGATAGGTCAGCCCTTAGGTGGGTGAAGTAGACAGAACAGAATGCTGGGAGGAAGAAAGCAGAGTCAGGCAGACGCCATGAAGCTCCAGCCTGAGATGGATGTAGGTTAGAATCTTCCCGGTAAGCCACAATCCTGTGGTGATACACAGATTACTAGATATGGGTTAAAGCAAGATGTGAGAATTAGCCAAGAAGAGGCTAGATATAATGGGCCAGGCAGTGTTTAAATGAATATAGTTTCTGTGTTATTATTTCCGGGGCTAAGCTAGCCGTGCAGGAGCCGGGCGGGACAAAAACAGGCCTGCTTGCCTCATCACTACAACTTGGGATATCTGGGGAATGATGAAGACAAGTTCCCTCAGCAGTCTTACCTCCCTGACATGATGGCATTGCAGGTTCCCACCTTCCATCGGCTTGACACGAACTCCTCCCATCAGTCGACATAGGGTAAGAGCCTTCAGCACAGATATAGAAAACATAGTCTCCATAGGCATAGATGCATACGCCAGTTAAATCTCTCCTTTCACTTACAATTTTGATTTTATCCATATTTGGCGTTGGGCAACATGCTCCTGGGAGATAAAAGAAAATGCAAATGCTTCATCTTATGGGAAAGATATCTTTGAAGCTGTGGCTCTATCTCATGGAAGACATTAATAATCAAACTCCTGGTAACAGGATGAAATGTTGCTTTCAGGGGAGAGGAAAAAACTTTTAGTAGGTATAAAGTTCCAGTTGAATAAATTCTAGAAACATTCAGTGCAAAACAGTAGAGCAATGCAGTTGATGATTGTAACACTACACACTGATCAGTGGAGTATATTTAACTTTTATAAGTTTGTAACCATGATTCAGAAGAAAAAAAAAGAAGGGCTGCATCAAGATGGCAGGATAAGTCTTTATTTGATCATTTCCCCTGTTAAAATGTATTGTTGGTTGCTTTTTCATTCCTGTGATGAGATACCATGATGAAGTCAATTTTAAAAAGGAAGAGTCTAGTTGGACTTATGGCCCCATGGGGTTAGAGACTATGATGGCAGAGTGGGGGCATGGTGACAGGTGGTTGGAGCAGCAGGTGAGAACCCTTACTTTAACTCATAAACGGGAGGCAGAGGGCACACTGGAAATGGTGTGAGTCCTTTGAAACCTCAAAGCCTTCCTCCCGTGATACACCTCCTTCAACAAAGCCACGCCTCCTCATTGTTCCGAAACAGTTCCACCAACCAGAGACCGAGTATTCAAACCACCACATGTATACCTGGAACTGCTAGGCAATGTGCTAGGTTCTCTGACAAAAACTTTTGTAAGTCTTCTGTCAGTATATCCTGATCCATAACTCTATCAATAGTCTTGGTGGTGCTAGGATAAATATCTGTGATCTTCTGCATAATACTTATTGGAAGGACAATCCCAAACCCAATTATTATAAAAACACCTTCACAAAAAGTTAGGAGAATCTGGCAGGAGGGCATTGTAATAAGTTTGAGCCTAGTAAAAAGAAAAGATGTGTTGAAGAAGAAAAGAAAGGGGGAAAGAGTTGCCTGTATCATAGCCACTCACTCCCAGTTCACCCTATTCCCTCCCTCCCCCTAAGCACTTCTATAGAGAGAGAGCCATCTTTTACTTGGAAGAAAGAGAGGAAACTAGACATATGCCCTACAACCAGTACCAGTTTTACCTCAGTGACCACTACTGGGCAGAGCTCTATGGTCCCTACTTCTAGATCAGCATCTGTAGACAGAATCTCCGTAGACAATAGAAAATCTGAGACCTCTGAAGGACAAATTCCTTCATAGCAATTTTCTTTCTGTTGTCTGCCATAGTATGGACCTGAGATCAGTCTCTCAGGGCTCTGTTCAGGTATAAACTTCCAGTGGGACCTAGATTAATATCGGATTTAGTGACCAAGGGGTCATTTTTAATTTTCCTTTCTTAACCTTGGACTATCTTAACCTTCAATAAGGAAAGACTCCATCTGCTGAAGGCAGGATAAGAAAGTAAGCTCAAAACTCTATTTTGTAATTGCTGCTGTGCTAAAACCCAATATGGGCAGAATACAATTGGCCGAATCTTTGGTCCATAGGTAGTATCCATAGTTAGGCTCACTGTTGACAAGGGAACGGTTGAAGACACGAGCAAAGCTTGGGTAGAATGTACAATAGAGCTCATTTCTGTCAGGCTGTGTGCTCTCTGGCCAAAAATAGGCAAGAGCAGGCAATCTTAGAAGATGGGGTCTCGGTCCTTTGTCCTGGTCCTGTGCAGCGCTGTGCTGGTCATGACAAGTAATAGAATCCAGGATGATCCAGTGATCCGCTAGCCAGGTGACCACAGCACTGTCCACCTCAGGCATAATCTATGGCACGAAGTTACAGGCCAGTGACTGTGAATGAAGATTCTAGGTCTTCCCCAGCCAAAATCAAAGTCTTGAGGACCTAATAGGAATGGAATACCTTCCTCAGAACCTTCATCAACCATACAGAGCTTCAGACTAACTGCAGGTTGTGACAAGTGTAGATTTGGAGCACCTCGACTGCTAAGACGCTGATAAAGACTCGGTCTATGACTATGGTAAACCTTGACTTAGGATGGTAACTGATGTTGAAATTTCAGCAGTTACCACCAGCCCAAAGAACATAATAAATGCCTTGAACTTGCTCTGTAGTTCAGGCAGGCCTTAAATTTGTGATCACTCTGCCTCAGCATGGAAAATAGTCACATAAGAAATACTCACATTCAGAGACGTGATTCTGAATACATGACCTTGCAGGGATTGAGTCATGAAGAGAGAGAAGACCAGTAAATAATGAGACTGATCCAGCAATAAAATCTCTCCTATCAAAAGCATGAACGGTTCCAGGGGTTTTCACTAATACCAGTTCTTGGCTAATGTAAGAGCTAAAACAAAATGAGTTCTTTCAAACTCTTTTTATAAGATGCTCATTCCAAAGTCAGACAAAGACGCCCAAAAAAGAAAGTTACAGGATAATATCTCTGAAAAAAGAGACAAAAATCCTCAACAAAATTTTATCAAGCCAAGTCCAATAGCACCTTGAAAAGCCTATTGACCATTATCTACTGAGAGCTATCCCAATAATGGAAAGATGGTTTAACACAGGCAAATCAACAATCACAATACACTATATTAATAGAATAAAATAAACTGGAGTATATAGATGAAATTTTTAATAAAACTAAAAATACTTTCATGCAAATATCTCTGAAAAAAGTAGGTATAAAAACCATATACCATATGGAATATACCTACAGTCAACATCATCCTAAGTGGGTAAAGCTTAAATATTTCTCTATAGGATCCAAAATAAGACAAAACATCCATGTTCACCATTTTGAGGCAAGACAGTACTGGAAGACCTAGCCACACCAAACAAGCAAGTGAAAAGTTTATTAAAATGTAAAGTTGTAAGAGGAAGTTGTCACCACTGTCCACAGATGATGTTATCACATTTACAGGAAAATCTCAATGACTCAATTAGGAAAGCAATAGGACTATTAGGCAAATTGTAATGGCTACTGTTGTCAACTTGATGGGCTCTGGAATCCCCCAGGAGATAAATCTCTGTGAGATTATTCAGACAAGGCATGTCTGTGAGAAATGATCTAGATTTGGTTAGCTGAGATGGAAAGACACCCTGTGGATACAGGCAACACCGTTCTATCCCCTAGGTTCTGGACTGGATAAAAAGGGAACAGGTTGAGCACCAGCATTCAAGGCTCTCTGGTTCCTGCTTATGCATGCAGTATGGCAGCTCCTAGACCTGTAAGCCAAAATAAACCTTTCTGACCTTATATGTTGCTTTCATAAAGTACTTTATTTCAGCAATCAGAAAACAAAACAGTGCAGAAAATTGGAACTAAGAAGTAGGTTCTTTGCGGTTATAATGTGAACATATGATTCTTTGGGTTTTAGAACTGGTTTGAGAGCAATACGGAAGAGTTTGGGCCATCAGACCCAGAGCCCTGCAAACAGAACTTAAAGAACGATTATGGTGGGGGCTGTAAAACCAGAATGTCAGATGCAGATTCTGGAAGCCAGTTTATGAAGTTTCAGAGGGGAACAATTAACAGCTCTATTGGGAACTGGCCAAGAGGCCATTTTTGCTATTCTGGCCAAGAATCTGGCTTCATCCTGCCTGTGTCTTGAGAAACTGAGCAATGCTAAACTCATGAGTAAGCAACTAATGTCTTTGGTACAGGAAATTTCAAGACATCCTAATGTTCAATCTATGACATAATTAATTCTCAGCATCCTTGTTCAGATCTACAACAGAGAGAGACAGAGAGAGGCTGGAGGAAGGAAGGCAGGGAGGGAGGGAGGGAGGGAGAGAGGGAGGGAGGGAGGAAGGAAGGAAGGGAGGAAGGGAGGAAGGGAGGAAGGGAGGGGGAAGGGGAAAGAAAGAAATTAAAAATATTAAAAAGAATGAAATGTAGCAAGGAAAGTTGCACACACAAGTTTAAAACTGCAGGCAAGGAAAGTGCATAGGACAAAACATCTACACATGTTTAAAAGAAACCCCACTCTTTCCATTGGAATAATAGGAAAGGCTCCTTGGAAGCAAGACCACACCCATCAAAGGAGCCAATTTGTGAAAATGCAAATGCATGTGAAATGAGATGGTGGGATCCAACACTGCAGCCTCAGGGGTCCCCCATCTAAACTGACTGCTTAGGAAAGTGGCTGATTTAGCCAACAAAGCAGCAAAACCCACAATGGCTGTGGTCCAAATGGCCATGCTCCATCCTTCACTAACAGTAGAACTTAGCAGCAGCATCCACGTGGCATTTGTTTTGAAACACGACAGATGCAAGGCTTGTTTAAAAGTTTCAGTGATGTGGGAGTGTCATATCAATCTGTTGATTTCATTGGCTGAGCAATAAAGAAACTGCTGGCCCTGATAGGTTAAAAGATAGGTGGGCGGAATAAACAGAATAGAATTCTGGGCGGAAGAGGAAGTGAGGTCAGACTCTGCTCTGCTCCCAGACAGACCCGACAGCTCTGCTGGAGCAGAGACGCCATGCTCAACTCTCCCAGGCAACTCCAACCCACGATGGACTTAGGCTAGAATCTTCCCGGTAAGCGCACCTTGG
>NW_026067940.1:8226011-8234888 GCF_014885135.2 Alexandromys fortis | reverse complement strand
GTGTGTTATCAAGGCTGACCATTTGGTATTAAATAACCAATTGGTGTGTTCTTCCCTGGGGAAGACTACCTATTCCATTGTCAGCATCCTTAGTTGCCTGTAGATCTTTGTGTAGTGTTGAGACCTCATGGGATTTTCACTGTCCCTATTGGCATGTCCATCAGTATTTTCCTTCTTCCGCTCATGTGTAGGCAGTCATGCGGGAGAGACATTATGATTGTAGCTTCTGACATTCCTAGGAGAGACAATCTCACAGCACAGTCCCTGATCCTCTTGCTCTTACACTCTTTCCACCCTGTCTTCCTGGCAATGTTCCTGGAGACTTAAGTGTGGGAGTGATTTGTAGATATATCCACTGGGACTGGGATCAACAACGCTCCATTTTGATTAGCTGTGGTTTTCTATAATTTAAAGTTGGGTTTTGTATTCTGAGGTTACCAAGAGTGTGCAGGGACAAGAGTTAAAAGGTTATCGGTTAACATTAATATACTTGGGTTCCAGAGAGAAGGCTCAGTGAGTAAAGGCACTTAATGCACAAACCTAATAATCTAAAATTAACCCCTGAGACTAATGAAGTCAGTTTTCCTCTTTCACCTTTCTTGCTTCCAGGGCTTCAATGCAGATCACCATGTTTGTGCAGCAAAATCATACACACCTAGGAAAAGTGTTGAAAAACTGAGGAAAGGAAGCTTCTAGCAAGTAGTCAGGAAAAAAATCCTTTGAAATAATCATGAGTGTAAACAATAGTAAAATTCACGTCAAAAATAAGCCAAGATGGTATAAAATTTATATGACCAAAAAAAAAAAAAAAGAAAACAGTTGTCTGTCTAGACTTGTCTGCCCTTAAAACATATCCCCAAATGGTAAGGTGAAGACATGGCAAGAGACAAAGGACATTTCATAACCAGTAGATCCTCACTAAAGGAGACTAGATTATCCATTGGGGAAAGGAACATGGCATGGTAAGTCTAAAGAATCAGAAGAGAGTCCGGTTTGATCACATGCTCTGAACATGCCAGACATGAGGGCTGACTGAGAAGCCAAGGACAATGGCATTGGGTTTTGATTCTACTGCATATATTGCCTTTGTGGGAGCCTAGTCTGTTTGGATGCTCACCTTCCTGGACCTGGATGGAGGGGGGAAGACCTTGGACTTCCCAGAGGGCAGGGAACCCTGACAGTTCTTTGGACTGGAGAGGGAGGCGGGTAGTGGGGGGAAAGGGGAGGGAAATGGGAGGAGGTGGAAATTTAAAAAAAAAAAAACTAGTGGTTTTAGGAGATAAATAGACATAAATAGCTAATTTTGTCTTTGAACACATACAGAAGATAATGGCTTTGAAACATTGTTTTTAATTTGCAAACAAAATTCATCAACACACACACACAAAAAGAATCAGAAGAGATTTAATGGCAGGTATCAATGAAAACAGTTACGTGGCATTTAAAATTTACATAGAGTTAAAATATATTAAAAATAGCATCTAAATTGAGTATAAGTAAATTAGGGCTCTAAGTCTTTCTAACCTTGAAAGAGGTGAAGGAATTATAGCAAAAACTAAAAATGCATGCTATAATTTTCATTGTATACTAAAGCAAATAAAAGCTAGGTATGTGTATGTGTGTGTGTGTGTGTCTGTGTGTCTGTGTAGAAAAATAAACAAAGGAAGAGACACATAAAGAGAAAGGAAAGAAATTATTAATTCAAAAGAAGTCAAGGAGATAACAATACAAAAGGCAGAAAACATAGTTTACTATTATATGTCATATAATTATATGTTATAATTTCAAGTGCAATACTAATTACATTAATTGCACATTCACCTGCTTGAAAAACATATTTAAAATATTGAACAACAGAAATCATTCAATACAAATTTAAATACGCTGTGAGCTGTATTGATATGAAAATATATCCTAAAGACAAAAACTACAGCTATAAAGGGTCATTTCATAATAATAAATGTGAAATACATCAGTAAGATATACCATTTCAAGCATGCACACATCTATGAATGCCATCTCAAGATACCAAAAAATGTTTTAAAGATTAAAAGATAAAGCTTAAACATGTCATCGGTCCTTCAGTGGAAACTGATATAGAGATTTCAATCCTAACCTCACAGAATCAGAACTTATTGACAAACATAGAACACTTAATAATCACAAAATAAGGCATCTATTCAAATGTGCACTGAATTTTTATAAAAATTAATAATATCTTATGTTCTGAAATGGGCCCCAGGAAATTTCAAAGATTGTGTGCAACCTGTTCAATAGATAACTAGAAAGACTTGTGCAATGAATGGCTTTCTCTAGTTCAAGGTCACTTACGTTCACAGCCTTTGGAAGGCGTCCACGTCAGATTCTCTTGACATGTCACGATCTGGGGCTCCATGAGAACCGGTCGGTAGCCAGGCTTGCACCGGTATTTCAATTTGGTCCCAATCTCAAATATTTCAAAATTTCTTAAGGGAAACTTATTGCCCTCCCAGGAAGCATAGGGAATATCTGGTACGTCAGTACAACCATCTGGCCATGAAAAACATTATGAAGAATGTTATTGGAACTGGCAAAGAGAGCCATGAGAATGGGATTTAAGATGGCTGTCACAGCTTTACTTAGCAAGAGTAACTTATTGTGATGTGTTTGTGATTCAGAACAAACTTCTTGGGTTTCCCTTTAAACATAATAATTTTGTTCAGAACAGTTGTTTACACTGTATTAAAAGTAACCAGTGATTAAAGGGTTAACAGAAAAAAAGTTTTCTGCCTTTCTTGGGAAAATTTATGATCTAAAACCTTAGTTAGTGGGAAAATTTAGGATCTAAAATTACCTAACAGCTCCCTTACAACGAGAGCTACAAATGTAATTTGAGTGTAATTCTCTCTTACCAGGTTGGTAAATTTTATTTTTAGTATCTCATGATGTTAAAACAAAACAAAATAAAACCAGAAAGTTGGATGTTAGGAGGATGTAAGAACAAGGAAATGGTTAGAAAAGGAGCAAGACAAGACGGTCCTGAGCCAGAATCAGTAAGCCTAAACAAAGGGTGGAGGGTCCATGCTGCAGAAACTGAGGCTGAGTTGGAATTCGTTAGAGGATTAAAGGTCATTTTGGTTTGATCACTGTGACCGACAAACACTAGTCTAGGGGATCCGACCCAGTTCAATCAAGATTACTTCCTGGGAAATTGTCAAATTTGAGATCTACGGAAAATTGTCTGGGCTTTGTGTCTGAGCTATTTCTAAATGCCACACAAACTTTATTGAATTTTTTTAAAGAGTTGAGCTGTGCCTTCATAATATTTAGGTGAAATTTTATATGTCATTCTACAGGGTAAAACACCTGCTGCATAGCCTTTGCCTGATGGACAGCAGAAAATTTTATTTACAGAATTAATCCTCCCTGGGACATTCATCTATACATCTGCTTACCAAACTTCCTGTTTTACTTGGTAGAGACAATTAGATTAGGTCTCTTCTATATTTAATTCTAAATACTTGTTTCCTTCGTTGATTTCTTCTTTAGGACGTATTGAGTTCTGGATTATTCTAATTTTTAAATTTCACATATAAAATGTTATTTGAAATGAAGAGGACAAAAAAAATCACACCAGGTCATGATGATTAATAGATTCATATGATCCAGGAATTTCTTCCTCAATGGTTCTGGTATCGTTTCTCTTCTTGAAGACTTCCTGGTTCCTCAGCCTCAGTCATGAGGGCTGGGGTCAGCTCCTGGCCATGTGAGAGGTAAGATAACAGTGCTATGCACAGAAAAATGTGATGTCACCAGTAAGAGGCCACATCTGTGCCAAAGCTCCAACAAGCTCTACCTATGCAGGTAGAATGTCTGTGACAGGCATCTATAGGAGTTACAACACTACAGATCCAAAGCCAAAGTTATTCTGGGATGAATATGTTAACCCTTTTAAAAACATTTGTCAGGCTATTGCCTTCCTCTGTGTGTGACAGCATTCTTGTGACTGAGGCTCTAAAACTATTTAATAACATTAACTTTAGACACATCTGGAACAAGCCTAATCATACTAAAGCCTGCCTTTATCCTCTGATGCCTTCTCAACAGTCTTTCCTAACCTACCTTAAAATATCAAAAATATACCATTCACCAAACTATGTAGCTCACCTCGTCTTATCAAATTTGTTTTTAAAATGGATTTCCAAGCTCTTCATAGACCCCAGACATGGCATGCTTGTTTGTATCCTCTGTAATCTACCTGTTGACTCATTCACCCGAACTGCTGTTTGACACACTACACAGACTTGAATGGGCTATGTCTTCCTGATGCATGAGTTTAGCAGATGTCAGCCTCTGCCCCAAAGCCCACCTCCGACTATCAGCTCGATGGAGGAGGCTACAATCCAGTCCTCTGTTTCTAGTTAGCTTGAGGAAGCCAGAGACTCAAATTTGATGTCCATTATCCATTATTCTTCATGTCTCCTCCTCTGATTTCTTTATGTATAAATTCATTCTTTTTGTAAATGTTATCTCATGGCCTACTCCCGTGATCCCACAGTCTGAGAAAGCAGCCTTACCCTTCATCTGTGGCATCTTTCTTCTTAGGAGTTCAGAGACCGTGTAGTGCTATGATTTTACAACTCCTAATTTTCAGTCCTGAGCAGTGCCTGGCTCCTCCATGCTCC
Source organism: Alexandromys fortis (assembly GCF_014885135.2). NCBI lineage: Eukaryota > Metazoa > Chordata > Mammalia > Rodentia > Cricetidae > Alexandromys > Alexandromys fortis. The sequence continues at coordinate 8,230,224 of NW_026067940.1, read as the reverse complement.
TTGTCATATAAAGGGTCCCAGACTAAATCACAAGGTGTACAACTTTCCACAAAAGCCCTAGGACTTATAAAAAACGCATCTGTGCCTCACTGTTCCATCCCTCTCATTGCAGCTCTCTCTCTCTCCATCCATATCTATCTATCTATCTATCTATCTATCTATCTATCTATCTATCTATATCGATCTATCCATCCATCTCTATCCATCTCTATCTATCTCTATCATCCATCCATCTTTTTCATCTGTCTACCTATCTATCTATTATTTATCTCTATCATATATCTGGCATCTATCTATCCACCCATCTCTATCGCTATCATCTGTCTCTATAATCTATCCCTATCATCTATCTTTCTATCTACTTATCATCTACCTATCTCTACATCTCTGTTATCATCTATCACTGTGTCTGTCTCTTCCTCTCTCTCTCTCTCTCTCTCTCTCTCTCTCTCTCTCTCTCACACACACACACACACACATTTTACACTATTCCTCTTAAAGAAGCCCCTTTCTAGTTTTAATGGGAAAATGTTTCTGTCCCTTAAGGTCCTGCCATACTGTTTTTGATTGAGTATCCTGTTCCTCTCTAATGCTCTCTCCCCTAAAGTCCCTTTCTCTTAATAATGCTGATGCATGAAGTGCAATCATGGTCAATTCCACAGCTCAACAGATTCCTAGTTTCATATCCTCTAAAGGGCTGGAGATGTAATCCTACAACATCCAAGAAGTAACAGAGGTTTCCCACTGTGATGGAACTGGACTACCAGAGGGAACAACCAGCATGATTTATGTCCTTCTGTTTCTATAATAACTTCATGGAACTATTGCCTCATTAGAAATGGGATTTGAGGAAACCAACATCTGTGTTCTCAGGCCATGGTCACTCATAGACAGCTCTAGAATAAACCGTCATCTGTGTTCCTTTGAGATGAAAGCTATTTCTTTCATTAACACCTTCCAGAAAGTGGGTTTTGGGGACCAAACTCCGGTCATTATTTTTGGAGGCAAGCACATTTAGTCACTGAGCCGTCCTGCTGGCACATCCTACAGGAAGATTCTTATAGCAATTACTTAATTCATATTACCAGTGGACTCAGGGCATGAAAACTAAGTAATACACATGTTAAATAACAGTAAAATATTACTGACAAGAATGTCTTCCTTATAACAAAAAAAGTGGGAGAAAAAAATATAATAGAAATTTAACGTGTGCGATTATTGCATTAAGGTAGGTTTGGGGAGTCACTGAGACTGTTCCGTGGGCTCAGGTGCTTGCTACTAAGACTAAAAACCTGAGTTCCATTCCCTAGACCCACATGACAAAAGAAAACAAGCTCCAGGGAGTTCTTTCACATGTGTACAGTGGTGTGTGTGTGTGTGTGTGTGTGTGTATGTGTGTGTGTGCAACCAAATAAACACATGAAATTCAAAGTGGACTTGTACCTATAAATGTATCCCATCCATATTCTGGATAACCTTAGTTGCAAACACTGTAGCTCTTTCACGGTTCTTACTCACTGGCCTCACAAGTGGGGACAAGGATACCACTCACTATTAGCTTCACAGCGGATGACGCTGCTGCCTCTGAGAACAGAACCCTTCTTGCATCCAACCTCAACAGAGTCTTTGTAAATATAGAACTGTCGAAATACAGGGGCCAAGTCCCCCCCCCCACACACACACACACTTGGAATCTGTGGCTGATGACAGATGATTTCTAGAGAAGCAAAGTAAAAGACATCTAGGCTGTGAGAGAGAAATGATAGTGAGAGATGGCGAGGGGGGAGGGGAGAGTTGCAGTTCCTGGAAAAGGGGTTGACCCAGTTCTCACCTTAAAAGAAATAAAAGACAGCTTCTCTCTGGAGCCAGTATGGGTGAGCATGCCCTGGGAACACAGACTCAGGCCTCCCTATACACCAGGTTCCACTGTGGAAGTGGTTACAGGAGATTTTGTCAGTGACCGAACAAAGAAAGTCATAGATCAATGTACTTACCAAACATGCTGGTGGGGCCACAGGTAGATGATTACAGCGGGAAAACTCTGCTGTGGACTTTATATAATATCTGATGAAATTCTTAAACTCTAGATTCATGAAAGCTAGCTGTTTGCTAAGGATACTAAGTTTCTGGTAGTCACAAGAATGCTACGTCAGACATAGGGCGGGCAATGGATAACTTTCAAAGGACTAAAGATAGCCCAAGATAATATGGCTCTGGTCTATAACATTTTAACTCAGTTCATAATATAAGTTTATGTCAGATACATGCAAGGAACACGTTTAAAAATTATATCTGCTTTAGGCACCTAAAAAAGAACTGAGAGCCCACCCTGCTAGTTATTGTGATAGAGCTGATCTTCTCAATTAAAAAAAAGTTTAGAAATAGCTAAATATTGAAGCCTAGACTCCAAGTCTTCAAATCTTTCCCATATTGTGGTGTATGGTGTTGTTTCCAGAATGTCTTGGTGGGAGATCACCAGCCTATAGTGGTGGCACAGGTCAGGGAGTGACAGAGTGTCAGACACCCGCCCCTCACTGCAGAGGACAAACACCACCCCACATCGCAGTCTCCACCCAACCAGATCCTTTCATTTCTTCCACCTATGCCTCCCTATTCTCTCCATACCACCGCAGGGATGCAACAGAAGCCCCTTCTCTTTCAGGTGACGGTGACAGATGTCTGTCAGCCACATTCCGTCCCACTTCCAACTGTCCCTGTCGTGCCTTCCCTTCACCTTCAGAGAGTGGGCTCTACAGAGGTGCTTTGCCGATGACTTAACACAACCCCATTCCTGACTTCGCGCCCAACGGTGGAACTAGAGCAGAACACACAGAGGTGGTAGTGAGGGAGCTATTGACACGCTCAAGTGCAAGGTCACAAGACTCTGGCTGGTGACTCCAGCTGCTGTTCCCGGGTCTTCTCCCCAGCTGCATGTGATCTTGCAGATAGAGGATAGAGGAAGTGAACAATTAATTGAAAACAGTACTGCATGATCCGGCTTTTATGAGGCCACCATTCAGAATGGGGTGGGACTTGGTCGCGATACAGCTGTTATGGGGCCAACGGCCCTCTATGGGTAACTTCTTCCCAAGGCTCTGTAGCCACTCTGTAAGCATGCCTAGTAAGCTCCTATTGGTTCCACCGAGTTGGATGTTGGTGAAGTCACATTTTGTTGTGTCCATTGGTGCCCATCTGGGGTGAACAGATGTGTGTCTGTACAACTCTGTGACACACCAGGCGTCTCCTCGTCTGCTTCTTGCCAACACTTGCAGTCTCAGCTTCTGTCTGTTCTCCTTCTGCAGTTCTGTTGTATTTGGTTGTGCAAGTTTGGCCATCGAGGCCTGAGGATCATCTAAAGAAGGCTGGTCACTATGTAAATGTGAGCTTTTGTAAGAAGTTTCCCTGGGTTAGCAAGGCAGTAATAGAGGTTCTGCAGAAATCTTTTTCTGTAAAATGTACAGGATTGTAATGTAGATTATCATCATATAATCTATATCATTCTAACGAATGTAACATAATGGCCGAACAAATGAATTGCCTCATTATTCCAATCATTGCTTTATATTTAATTGCCGTCACTACCCCCATACACGTTTCTTATTCTTATAAATAAACGAGAACAGCTGAGTGTGGGATTCACCCAGGACTTACTTTGACAGGCGGGAGGGCTTGGGCTCCAAACACCTACTGTTTTGTTGACCACAGAGCAGACTATGGAGGCATTGCCAAGGAGCGTGAAGTTGGGGTCACAGCTGTAGGTGACGGAGGAGCCAAATGTGTAAGGATCGTCATCTCGGCCGCTGTGTTTCCCATTGCTGATGTCTGGAGGGGACTCACACGTGACAACTTAGATGAGTAAGGAGAGAGAAAGGAGTGATCAGGAAAGGTTTCACTGTACATCCAAAAGTCTGTCAATTGCAAATGGTGGTCAGGGAGGCCACAGGGACACAGCAGTTAGTATACAATGCGGTGTAAGTGTCATATCATCTTACCAGAAAAAAAAAGTCTTTACTTACTTACACATTCTGGGAGAGGATCGCTCCAGTCAACTCCTTTACCTTGGACCACACACCGACTAGTTGCTGAGCCAATCAACAGGTATCTGAAAGACAGGTCAAAGGTTTATCTGGAATCTTTTTTTTGTTTTTGTTTTTCTTTTATTTATTTATTTATTTATTTATTTATTTATTTATTTAAGATTTCTGTCTCTTCC